>NW_018164798.1:596128-613042 GCF_001263595.1 Phalaenopsis equestris | reverse complement strand
ATACTTCAAAATATAGTTTCATTTACTTTAAATAGTTAACTATAATCTTATTCTCTTATGCTAAATCAAAATTAATTTTCATTAAATTTTCATTACAAAAATATTTCTTTAAATCTACCATAATAATTAAATAGTTACAAAAATATAGTTACCATAGTTTAATTCACTACATAAAATCATATAAATAATTTTTTAAAATATTGAAATAGAGGACATCTAATAGTTAATCTTTTTCTTCCCTCCCCCAAACATAAATTTTTAAATAAGAAATAGTACAGGTGGAAAGTAAAGATTATAAGTATAAAGCATACCTCAGTATTGTAGGCATTTTGATCATTTTGAAATTTCTGCAGGCCTTCTCAAATTTTTACTTCACCTGGTCTTACGGCACAACACGTCCTTGCCGCTATCTTTTAAAGGACATACTGAGGGATAGTAAATCATAGCCTCCATCTTTTAAAAGACACAGGTTTGTACTTGCCGCTATAGATTATTTCTACAAATGGGCAGAAGCAGTACTGTTATGTGAGGTTACGGCACAACACGTCCTTCAATTTTTCAAAAGTCAAATTGTCTTCCGTTTCAGAGTACCACAAAGAATAATTTTTGATAATGGGACATCTTTCAGAAGAACAAATATCAACAATTTCATCAAAAGACATGAGATAGATTGGAGATAGTCTATGATTTACTATCCCTGAGCAAATGGTCTGGCCGAAGCCTTCAACAAAATATTAGTACAAATTTTAAAGAAAACACTGGATGAAAACAAAAGTGATTAGCACACCAAACTATTAGAAGCCTTGTAGGCCTTTCAGACAAATTTTAAGACTCCCACTCAGTGTACACCCTATATGCTCGTGTACGTGTCCGAGGTCGTGCTACCGCTAGAAATCCAGACACCGTCTCTTAGAGTTGTTATTGTCAACAACCTCACAATAAGAGAAAGTGCAAAACTCAGACTTGAAGAAATGGAAAATTTTTAGGGAAAAAGACTAGAAGCACAACAACATTTGGAGCTTTATCAGGCAAAGATTGTACAAGCCCATGACAAATTGGTCCGCCCAAGGACATTCAAAGTTGGTGAGCTCGTACTTGTGCTCAAAAGTTCTATTCTTGCACGCCGCAAAATAGGTGAGAAATTTGAGCCAACTTTGGAGGACCATTTGTCGTTGAAAAGGTCTACATAGGAGGAGCCTACCAGTTAGTGGACTTCCAAGGTGAACGACCCATGTTACCAATAAATGGATGATATCTGAAAACCTATTACATAATCTGATGCCGTTTGCCTTCACTTGCTTTGAAACTTTTAAACTTTGATTATTTTGGGGTTATCTATCAGGTCAAATATCTATGACCGGGTGCAACTTTTGTAATTAACCTCAATATAATGAAAATTTTGAGAAAAAAATTTAAAGTTCAAATTTTCTCTTTTCCACTTTTGAGTATAATGTTCCACAAAAATTTAAAAAAAATTCATATATAAGTAAACAATTTATTTCACTAAAATAAGCTAAAATTCACTTCAATAAATACTTTTTTTTGTTCTTGTTCATGCCAAGTTTTGGCCCACTAACATTTTTCCTATTGTTTGCAGAAAAATGTCGGGACAGAGGCTGATCTTTGCATTCAAGGATGGCTGGAGCCTTGCACTAAATGAGGAGATGGTGCCGCAGGGCAGTACCATAGAATTCAACATGATTCAACATGGACTATAACCAAGTTGACATGAACTACGAAGGTCCTCTCATGAATGCAGTCAGCTGCAGAGAGAAAGAGGGATTTCCTTCATTGCGGATGGTGACCGCCAAAGATAATGCATCACACAAAGGCAAGAACGTGATAATAGAGCGAAATCTGATGGAAGGGCCCAACTGTCTGCCCTCCATGATAACTACATCAGTTGGAGGCTTATTAGCCGCCAATAACGAATGATCGCTGGTACTTTGCTTCGCAGGACACAATGCAGGAATGTCAGCTGCAAGAAGCAGAGGGATTTTCTACAAGAAGAATGCAGACATCAGTGAGACGTAAACAACTTACTCACCCCTATTCCTGATGGGCATATTTATAATCCAGGCATGAAAGAAACTTCTGCTAGCCTACCCACCACAAATGAAGAACTGGGGTTCGTCACAGTGCCAGGGACACCTTCAGCTTCAGATGTTTTATGCAAGGGTTTCCCGACTTGCAACGCTGAAATACCTACAGGGACATCAGCCATAGGGGAATTTGTGGAATTCTTAGATTGCAATGTTCTATATTTACATCACTTCAAGACATTGGAAGAGTATACTTCCAGCACCGATGGGTCTCAGACTTCAGATTTTATGATGGATGAGCCATACGTTCCACTGGGGACAGATTAGTATATACCATAGAGCCTAGAGTCGTACATCCCGCTAGATGCCGAGTCTCGTGTTCCAGATCAGCTAGCACTAGTTTGGGTTCCTGCCAATATTCAGAGGGAGGAACGCCTGTGACTGCTACCAAATCTTAGTACGATGGAGTACTACAAAATAAGCAAAGTAAATAAAAGAGAATTGGAATTTTATGAAGAAGACCAAGGAAGGATCATCAACATACTGGAAGGCCTGGAGCTGTATACTAGGGTTTTATCCGAGAGTGACAAAAGAAGAATTCTCGACTGCATATTTGATTTGAGGGATAGAGGCTGAGCAGGCATGCTCATGGAAAGAACATACTCTGAGCCGAAGAAATAGATGAGAGGAAAAGGGAGAATCACGATTCAGTGCAGCTGCTATTATAATTTTACAAATGATAGACAGGGAAATCTGCTAGGAATCCTTATACATGACCAGGTAGATCCACTACCTCCTACAATAAAGCGGACGATCAAGAGGATGGTCAGATGAAGCATACTGCCAGGTACCTACATCCCAAATAGCTGCATCATCAACATATATGACGAGGGAGACTGCATACCTCCTCACATTGATTATCATGATTTTGTAAGACCCTTCTGTACGGTCTCATTTCTGAGCAAGAGCAATATATTATTTAGGAAAGAGATTGACATTGTCGACCCTGGTGAGTTCAGAGAAGCTGTAGAGATTCCGCTGCCAGTTGCTCAGTGCTTGTTCTTAAAGGAAACGGTGTAGATGTCGCAAAACTCAAACATTTCATTCCAGGGGTACGACACCATAAGGTGTCCGTGACCTTCCGTAGGATGGAAGACAGTAAAATACCATATGGATTTAAGCCAGACCATGAACTGGAAGAGCTACTACCGTACGAGCTATGAGAGGGTTGTACCTCTAAGTACATGCGAAGGTAACTCTTGTCCTAGAGAATGGTTTAGAAGGTTTGCTCGATCAAGAGCTTGTTGTACCAGATATAGAGGGTTCACTTTCCTTTTTTATAGCAACATGATATGTATCTAATATACTCAACCTACAATGTATTCATGGCATGAGATGATTTGAATGTACTTCAACATGGACTATATATTGTACCTTTTTAGGCGTTAGCCTATGTTTAATATGTGACATCTTTATTGAAGCAGATTAATGGAAATTTCTCTCAAAAATGTGCCTTTTTGTTAGTTTGTGCTTTGTGCGATCGATGAAAGGAAGCCACGAACCACGCGTTGGTTCTGAATTTAAATGAACAAAAAACGAAACAACAAACCTTTAACAATAAATAAAATTTAAATAAAAATAATAATCAAATAAATAAATAAATAAACAAATTTCTTTTAAAAATAACTCGGTTAAAATTAAAACTTTAAGACATATTTTTCAAAAATTAAAAGTGATAAAAAAATAAGAAAAGAAAATGAATCTCTTGAGTGGATTCTCTCATTTTTAGAGTTTCTTACTCTTTGTGCCCGCAACACAACCATCATTATCGGCATTAGCTTTCTTCACATTCTCATGAAATTTCACATTCTGCACAAAACCCCACAAAACCTTACAAATCTTCTTCAACAAAATCAACCTTTACAAATGACACATTTTTGCAAATTCAACATCACAAACTCTCTACACTGTTTTCATATGACTCTCGGAGTCAGTACCCGAATTTTGACTCCCCATATTTGAGATTGGTGTAAGACCCCCTTTAATGGAGCATGGAATCCTATTCTTAATCTTCGAGGTCGGTCCCTGACTTCCAATTTTTAAAAAATGATAACCAAAATTCAATTCTCATTTTCGAATCAGTACCTAAATTCTGATTCCTACACCTATTTTTATATTCTATTCACATATTCCCCACAAATTCACATGTGTGAATCTAGATATTTTCTGCATAAAGACACATATTTTCTTGTTAACTCTTGAGTTGGATGTGAGTCCTAGTGCTTTCCTTCTCAATATAGCACATATATTTTCTTGTCACCGCTTGGGTTGGGTCACCGCTTGGGTTGGTTGGATATGAGTCCTAGTGCTTTCCTTCTCAATGTAGCACATATATTCTATTGTTACCTCTTGAGTTGGATATGAGTCCTAGTGCTTTCCTTCTCAATGTAGCACATATATTCTCTCGTTACCCCTTGAGTTGAATATGAGTCCTAGTGCTTTCCTTCTCAATGTAGCACATATATTCTCTTGTCACCGCTTAGGTTGGATATGAGTCCTAGTGCTTTTCTTCCTAACGTGACACACATATTTTCTTGTTACCTATTGAGTTGGATATGAGTCCTAGTGCTTTCCTTCTCAATGTAGCACATATATTCCCTTCTCACCTCTTCGGTTGGATTTGAGTCCTAGTACTTTTTTTCCTAACATCACGTACATTTTTTCTTATTACATCTTGAGTTGGGTGTGAGTCCCAGTGCTTCCCTCCTCAATGTAGCAACCCTTTTCTTCATCATCGCTTGGGTTAGATGTGATTCCTAGCTCTTTCCTTCCTAACGTGACATATATACTCTACCTGTCACATGTCACTTCGAATATAACTCCCAATGGTAACTCAAACTGGTACAGTCCTTTCTTTCTGGAGACATATCCTTAATGGTTGCCATTTTCTACACTGTTGTTACCCTTTGGAGCCAGATGTGAGCCTCTATGTTTTCCATCTCAATTGGGTCCTCCCACACAATCCTATTCTCTTATTTTAAAATAAGTTTGAAGACCACCTTAAATGGATTATGGCATATGATTCTTATTTTATGATTGATACCCAAATTTTAATTCCCACCTCGAGGTCAGCACTTATATACTGACTCTCATCCTACATAAATACCTGATATTTCATAACTCAAAATTCACTCTCCGATCCCCAGCGAGAGTCCCTACTCCTTGATTCCAACCAAACGATCACCTGCTAATTCCCCAGCGGAAACAAATCACACACACAACTCTACAAATACTTCCAAGTCTGTTGACTTAGGAGTTTGTATTGGTTTTTGTTGATCCCGTCAGTCAACACTAACACGCGTGGTGTGCTTGCCCAACACACCACACCTATTGGCAGTCCATTTATTGACCTCACTTTTGGTTGAGGTTTAGTTTTTTGTCTTTAGTAGCCTAAGGTCTAGCCATAGGACTTTCCTATTGAATATTCTTAGAAAATTATAAAAGGAACACTCACCATTAGAAATTTTACACTCATCTTTATTCAACTTGAAGTTCCACATATTAGTCCTAAAATCTTGCACTTAGTAGGTGGGGTCATTTTAGGGGAACTCAAGATGAGTCACCCTTAGGACTGCTGGACCTTACGGTTGACCCTGGGTGTTGTTTTAGGGCTAAGGCACAAACTTGCAATCATTTACACTCACAATCACTTACTACCCTAAACCCAGAATTTTTAAGCTTTGGTCCATTGATACTTTTGGGAGACTCATGTAGGTGGTCCCCTAAACCCATTAGCCGTCGTTAAGACCATCACATAGGGGACCCAAAATGGGGTTTCCATTGGTCGATGGCTTATTGGTCCATCACAAGATACCCAACCTAGCCTTTTGCCCGTAAATTCCCCCAAATTTCCTAGATACCTTTGCGACCCTAAATTTGGCCAAAATTCCCAAATCTACCAAAAATACCTAACATGGATCAAAAATCATTTTAAACACCTTGAAAACACCCAAACTACCTTAAATCACCAAAATTGGCCAAATTACCAAAATCCCCCTCCTTACCCAAAAATTCAAAAAATCCCCAAAAAAATCGCTAACACACGCTTTCCCAAATATTAACTATATGGGGACATTCCTATAGAAGTTCTATATGCACTTTTATAAGTCCAAAAAGCATAATTAAGTTTGACTGACCAATCAATTTTTATTGGATTCACAGATTTTCCAATATTTTGTTAAGTTCACGATAGGATAATTTTGCCAAACCACTTGTCTAAGGATGATAAGCAATAGCAATTTGATAATTGAGATGATATTTCTTAAATAATTTCTCCATTATTGCATTTTTAAAATGTCTTCCCCATCAGTTATGATCACTCTTGGTATCCTAAATCTACAAAATATATTCATTCTTAAAAAACTTTGCAACACATTGAGGTAAAGCAACAACTGTAAAGCAACAACTTCTATCCACTTCTATCCATTTGGATACATAGTCTACTGCTATCAATAGGTATAAATTTTTGAATGATGGTATAAATTGTCCCATTAAATCTATTCCCCAAACATTTGTCAACTTTGAACATAATTGAGAGGTGTCGTATTTCTCCTACAAATATTGCATACTCATTCACATTAATCATAAGTTTTGATATAAGTGTTAACATCTCCAAAGAATGTAGGCAAATAAAATCTATTTTGCAAAATTTTGTATGTTTTTTTATCAATACCAAAATGTCCCACAAAATCAGAATTATGACATTTTTAGATAACTTCATAAGTTTCTTATAAAGGCATACATATTAAAATAATAAGTCCTTTCCTTGTTTATATAAAAATGGGTCATCCCAGAAATAATTCTTAGCTTCCAATAAAAATTTCCTCTTCTGTTGGTATGTTAGATCATAGGGCATAATATCACTAACAATAAAGTTCACAATGTCAGCATACTATGGAACATGTCACTCATTAATACTGGAAAATTCTTCAGCTAGAAAATATTCATTAATTTCTTATTTAAAAAGGAGTGATTTTTATAATTCTAGCTTGGATAGATGATCAACAATTTGATTCTCAGTTCCCTTTCTATCTACTATTTCAAAGTCAAATTCTTTTATAAGAATAATCTATCATATTAGTCTTGGTTTTGCTTCCTTCTTTTTTATTAAATATTTAATAACAGAAAGATCTGCATGCATAATATATTTTGTTCCATTTAAATATAATATAAATTTTTCAAAAGCATATATTGTTGCTAATATCTCTTTCTTAGTTGTGGTATAATTAATTTGAGTTTCATTAAGAGTTCTACTAGCATAGTAAATTACTTGAAAATTTTATCATGCTTTTCTCCTAAAATAGATCCAATAGCATAATAACTTGCATCACACATTAATTAAAAAGGTGTTTCTCAATCTGGTGAAATAATAATTGGTGCAGTGACTAATTTTTCCTTTAATAGCTCAAAATCTTTTAGGTACTCCTTATCAGAATTTAAAATTACATCTTTTTCAAGTAAGCGACATAGAGGCTTAGCATTTTTGAAAAGCTTTTAATATATCACCTATAGAATCCAACATATTCTAAAAGACTACTAATTTCCCTCAAATCTGTTGGGTGAGGTAAATTAGCAATTACTTAAATTTTATGAGGATCTACTTCCATATTATTTTTTGATATATGATGTCCTAAAAAGATTTCTTCTGCTACCATATATTTGCATTTTTCTCAATTATGGACTAAATTTGTTTCTAGACAGCACTTAAGGACTCTCAATAAATGTTCTAAACATGATTCAAATGAAGTTCTAAACTCTGACAAGTCATCCATAATAATTTCAATATCCTTGTCAATTAAATCAAGGAAAAAAATTATCATACATCTTTGAAATGTAGCCAGGACATTACATAAATCAAACGACATTCTTCTAAAACAAAATGTCCCATAAGGACTTGCAAAAGTTGTTTTCTGTTGATCCAAAGAAGTTAATTGTATTTGGTGATAACCAGTATATCCATCTAGAAAACAAAAATATTTATTCCTGGCTTGTCTATCCAACATTTGATCTAGAAAGGGTAGTGAAAAATGATCTTTCCTACTGGAAAAATTTAATTTTCTATAATCTATTCATATTCTCCACCCTGTGACATGTCTTTTTGGTATTAAGTTGTTAAGTTCATTCATAGTCACAGTCACTCCTCCTTTCTTTGGAACACAGTGAATTGGACTATTTGAAACAGTGTAGATGATTCTAACATCTAACCATTTTAAAATTTCTTATTTATTAACTTCTTTCAGAATAGGATTCAATCTCCTTTGAGGATTATCCCTAGGTTTACAGTTCTCTTCCATATGAATTCTATGCATATAAAGTGAAGGACGAATTCTTTTAATATTAACAATTATCCATTCAAAAGATTTCTTATAATTCTTCAAAGTTCTAATTAAACTTTCTTCTTCTTCTATAGTTAAATTCGAGGAAATTCTAACTGACAATGTTGAGGAATGACCTAAAAAGTCATATTTTAAATATTTAGCAAGTAACTTCAAATCAAGTTCAAGAGGTTTTGAATTTATGAATAAAAAAGATTTTTCTTTTCCATCGTGTCCAAAACTTCAAAACTTTCTCGAAAATAAATTGAACCTTCCTTATAAAAATCTTCAAATTGCTCTAATTCTTCTTCTTGCTTGTGTTCCAACTCTTTCATTTCAGATTTCTCTTCATAAGTTGTTTGGAAATGACATTCACCCAAATATCTTATTACATCAATTATGTAACATTCATCATCTTTACCTCTTACAGGATACTTCATTGATTTGAAAATATTAAAAGTATTTGTTTGATCATTGACACACAAAGTTAATTCCCCTTTCAACACATCTATCATTGCTCTTCCTGTATTTAGAAAAAGTCTCTCCAAACTAATAGGTATCTCCTAATCTTCCTTTATATCTAACATAATGAAATTAACAAGGAGGATAAATCGATCTACTTTCACTAAAACATTTTCTATAACTCTCTTAGGATATGTAATTAAATGATCTACTAACTGTAAAGTTAAAATAGTAAGGCATATTTCTCCTAATCCCAATCTTTTAAAAATTGATAATGGAATAAGGTTAATGTTTGCACTTAAATCACATAAAGCTTTCTCATAAACTTTGTCTCCTACTGCACATGGAATTATGAAGCTACGAGAATCACTAAGATTTTCAGGACGGTTTTTCTGAATTATAGCACTGTACTCTTCACTAACAAGTCATCCATAATAATTTCAATATCCTTGTCAATTAAATCAAGGAAAAAAATTATCATACATCTTTGAAATGTAGCCAGGACATTACATAAATCAAACGACATTCTTCTAAAACAAAATGTCCCATAAGGACTTGCAAAAGTTGTTTTCTGTTGATCCAAAGAAGTTAATTGTATTTGGTGATAACCAGTATATCCATCTAGAAAACAAAAATATTTATTCCTGGCTTGTCTATCCAACATTTGATCTAGAAAGGGTAGTGAAAAATGATCTTTCCTACTGGAAAAATTTAATTTTCTATAATCTATTCATATTCTCCACCCTGTGACATGTCTTTTTGGTATTAAGTTGTTAAGTTCATTCATAGTCACAGTCACTCCTCCTTTCTTTGGAACACAGTGAATTGGACTATTTGAAACAGTGTAGATGATTCTAACATCTAACCATTTTAAAATTTCTTATTTATTAACTTCTTTCAGAATAGGATTCAATCTCCTTTGAGGATTATCCCTAGGTTTACAGTTCTCTTCCATATGAATTCTATGCATATAAAGTGAAGGACGAATTCTTTTAATATTAACAATTATCCATTCAAAAGATTTCTTATAATTCTTCAAAGTTCTAATTAAACTTTCTTCTTCTTCTATAGTTAAATTCGAGGAAATTCTAACTGACAATGTTGAGGAATGACCTAAAAAGTCATATTTTAAATATTTAGCAAGTAACTTCAAATCAAGTTCAAGAGGTTTTGAATTTATGAATAAAAAAGATTTTTCTTTTCCATCGTGTCCAAAACTTCAAAACTTTCTCGAAAATAAATTGAACCTTCCTTATAAAAATCTTCAAATTGCTCTAATTCTTCTTCTTGCTTGTGTTCCAACTCTTTCATTTCAGATTTCTCTTCATAAGTTGTTTGGAAATGACATTCACCCAAATATCTTATTACATCAATTATGTAACATTCATCATCTTTACCTCTTACAGGATACTTCATTGATTTGAAAATATTAAAAGTATTTGTTTGATCATTGACACACAAAGTTAATTCCCCTTTCAACACATCTATCATTGCTCTTCCTGTATTTAGAAAAAGTCTCTCCAAACTAATAGGTATCTCCTAATCTTCCTTTATATCTAACATAATGAAATTAACAAGGAGGATAAATCGATCTACTTTCACTAAAACATTTTCTATAACTCTCTTAGGATATGTAATTAAATGATCTACTAACTGTAAAGTTAAAATAGTAAGGCATATTTCTCCTAATCCCAATCTTTTAAAAATTGATAATGGAATAAGGTTAATGTTTGCACTTAAATCACATAAAGCTTTCTCATAAACTTTGTCTCCTACTGCACATGGAATTATGAAGCTACGAGAATCACTAAGATTTTCAGGACGGTTTTTCTGAATTATAGCACTGTACTCTTCACTAAGTGCAATAGTCTCATTATTTTTGAACTTTCTTTTTCTGTTAAGAATATCCTTCATAAACTTTACATAGCTTGAAATTCATTTTAAGGATTTAGCAAATGGAATATTAATAGTGAGCTTTTTAAAGATTTTTAGAAATTTTAAAAATTGTTTATCCAACTTTTGTTAACAAAGTAACAGAGGAAATGGAGGTGGTGGTTTTTTCAAGTCAATTTTAAGTGGAGAAATAAGTCACTCGAAACCTTTTGGAGCATCCTCTTTAGACTCTTCAATTTCTTCTCTCTCTACTTTAATCTCTTTTTGAACTCTACCTTCCAATTCTCTTCCGCTTCAAAGTGAACGACTTTTACTTGATCTTTTTTCTAGTGTTTTGGATTTACTTTTATGTTATTAGGAAGTGTTCCTTGGAATTTATTTCTTAATTAGTTTCTTATTTCTCCGAGTTGATTCTCAATATTTCTAATTATAGATCATTGACTTTGTAACTCATTTCCCATTTGTAACACTACTTCTTCTATGGACAACTGTTTTTCCTTAAATTGTGAATTACTATCGAAACTTAGAAGATCAGTAGGTCTATAATTACAATTACCTCGGTTGTTCCAGTTTCCCGATGTGTTTACTTGGTTGTTCCCGCATTGCTTATTATTACCACCCAAAGTATTATTCTAATTAAAGTTAGGATAGTTTTTCCAACCTGGGTTATAATAGTTTAAATTTGGGTTTATTATTTTTGGAACTGAAAGTTTCTAATGATGCTTGAAAATCTACCATTTTGGCCTAATGAATTCTCTTTAATCATTGAAATTGGTAGAGAAAAATTCATTTCAAATTTATCTAACTTCCTTGAAATTGTAATAACTTGATTTTCTAACATTGTAAAAGCATCTGATTCATGAATATTGACCCTTTCAGAAGACCAATGAAAATTATTAGTAGCCATTTCTTCAATTAAAACATAAGCATCATGAAATGGTTTTGACATCAATGAACTGTCAACAACGGCATCGATAATAAATCTAAGAGATCCAGCTAATCCATTATAAAAAGTTTGAATTATGACAGTGACTTTATATATGCAATTAAAAATAAGATAAGTATGGGCGTATTAAATATTCAATAATTGTAAAGTCACACTTGTCAACGCAAGTATACGTATCGCTCAAGTAATATAGGGCTCTAATGGATCATAGATATCGATCCCACAGGGAGTAGTTTAGAATTACGGACTAAGACCTTAGAAAAGCAATACTTTAATCACAACAACGATGTTCAATTTGCTTATCTGTCACTAATAGGCAATTAAAATAAATAGATAATTTTAATAATTAATAAATAACTAATATTATAAAGTAAGGTTTAATGGTGATATTCAATATATAAGAAAACATCCTTCTCCGATTCATATTTCTAGCTATAAGAGTCTGGGACTTCAACAAAAGTGTTAATCCGGGAGGAAGTAAACTCAACAGAGAATCCACGCACTTGAACAATTTCATCATCAGAATAAATCACATTGGAGTAGAACTCCTTCACAACATTTGCATCAGCTTTATTGGTGGTGTAACAAAAGTTTTCCCACCTCCGCTCAGCAATAACTCGTAAAATTTCTCCTCCCAGACTTTCAAAAACTCGATCTTGTATGCACTTCTTTCCTTTAAATATGGAAGTAAATTTTGTTTGAGTCATCGCATTGACAAAGCGAGACTCGTCGAACTCAATTTTTCTCTTTCTCGTGGAGCCATTTTAATCTAATCAAATTATAGAAAAAGTCCACAAATTACTTCAAATATGTAAATCATGGCTTCCAATAGTAATTCTAAGAGTTCAACAATAAGATCCATGAATCTCTTCCAAAATTTTTTTACATTCCCAAATTTTTTGGATCTCCTCAATGTTGGAGAAATTCGTGGTGGAAATCAAATATTTTTAGCTTGGAGTGAAGCTCTTACCTAGAGATGATCAAATCCGGTGTCAAAAAGCCTTGAAATTGCCTCCTAATCCAAGATCTCTCAAGCCCTAGGTCAAAAATGACATTTTTAGGAGGAAGAGGATTATGAATAATGGCAGTTGACTGGTCAAAAATCATGGTTAAAGGTGTTTTCTGTGAGCTCACCGTTGGTGGGGTCGATGGCGCCGTCGGCACGCTTAATTGGAATTTAAATCCTAAGTCTCGGGAAAATCTCATCGTCGGCGACGTCGAGGGCATCGTCAGAGGGCTCTATGGATTTTGTCCAAATTATGGATTTTAGCGATTTTGATCAATTTCAAGCCTAAACGACATCCGTTTAATAATTGTAGACATAATTTTAAATAACTAAATGATGTATTTAGAACATATAAACTTTCACAACACAAAACATCACATTTATATATAAATTATAAGGGTTACAATAAACGTTAGATAACACACCTAAGTTTGGTATTTTATGAACCTCAATACATTAATTCAATGTCGCAATCCAAGCCACAATACTCAAAATGCTGAAAACAAAACATTCTATGATTAGTCTCAACTATACAGAGATCTATAAGAACAATTCTAAAGCAAAGCAAATACAAAGTTAAAATCAAAATACATAGATAGACAACTAGGTAGTAATATAAATCTACTAATCCTTAGACTCGGTACTCGATTCTCCTCTGAGATCACCCATTGAATGTACATGAACGAAGACAGTGTAGAAGGGTCGGAATGGAAATTCTTCAGTAGAATCCTCCTCATCAATTGTATCAAACTATCATCTAAATGTCTAGAATTTTTGAAATGTTCCTTCATCCTCCAATCCAGATGATCGAAGAAATCAGAGATATTATTAATCGCATTCATGACATTTTGTACCTCCTTTTCCAATTTCTTGTTTCGACGCAGGATCACCAAAGACTTATCAGGGACTAAGGGTTGAACTGGCAATGAATTCTGAGACGCTTGATCTACTATAATGGCCATCTCATTTTTATCTTCAAAAACTGGGAATCTTTCAGTTAGATCCAAAGGCTTCCAAGGTAGCAGTACCTTTTCGCAATTTTCATAGGGCACTTGGAACTGACTGCAAAGTGAGAAAATTGTGGAGGGGTGTCCAAGCCCATAAGTTGATCCGTGAACGATCAGACCCAAAACAGACTTTACAATTATAGATCCAATGTCAATCGGCAGTCTCCTTTGCATGCAGTAATTCAAAATGACACTTTCTTTAGAAACTTTACCAATCTTCATTGTCGGTAACAGTTTCGTAGAAATGAAAAAGTGCCAATGTTTCGAAATGGGATTCAAAATAACATACCCATTTTCTCTTGTCTTCCAGTCCTTAGTTTCGTCCATTAAACAATGGTAAATCTCATTCATCTGATTTCTCATTGGGACAAAATTGGAATAGTGGCAGACATGAACATTTTCTATCATATATAATTCGTTGATCAGCTCAAGAGTGAAAGTGATCTATCTTCCTCGCACACAAACAACTCCTTGGTTGATTCCATGTAAAGATTCCATGTAAATTTGCAAAATTTGCATAAAATTCTTTTACCACTGGAACCACCACGGTGGCAGTAGTGTAGCACAGCACTTCCTATCTTCACCGCACTATCGATTCTTCAATATCCATCATGGCATTATTCAACCCATGATTCACGAATCCTTGTTCTTTGATTAATCTTTTCTTCGTGAGCAACTTGTTGAAGATTCGCTGCGCTTCCGCACTAATAAACTTTCGCCGATTGAAAACTCGCATTCTGGGATTATCAGGGGAATTGGATGCTATAGGAATGAAATTGGTAGAGTTTCACTTCATTTTTGGAGGGAAAATATGAACTAGAATTCAAACTTTTTAGTTTAAAAAGACTATTCCCGCCCAAAAACTGCCAAAAATTGCTATTTGAACCCGCATAACCGTCCATTCACAGGTCTTGCCGTCGGCGGGGTTGATGGCGCTGTAGGTGAGCCTCTCTATTAATTTTGTCTGGACTCTAGGGAAAAGCCGCTGTCGGCGACATCGAGGGCACCGTCGGCGCCTAAGGAAAAATTTATACAGTTTCGCTCTGGTCCGAAAGCGTTCCAATTTTTCTTCATGGATCCAATTTTTAAGATGTTTCAAGGGTAAATAAGAGTAGTAGAGCTTAATACTATCATGAACTAGCAATGAACTCAAATAAAAACTACTATAATTGTGAATAAAGTAAAGATAAATATGGGTTGCCTCCCATAAAGCGCTTGGTTTAACGTCGTCAGCCCGACCTATTCAAGTGTTATTCAAGTTGACTGGTCATTAAAACTTCTTTAAAATTTGGTCTTTTACCCTCATAATATGGTTTTAATCTATGTCCATTTACGTTAAATCTATTTCCCATCTTCTGATCTTCAATTTCAAGAGCTTCGTAAGTATAAACTTGAGTCACAGTAAAGTGCCCTAACGAACAAGACTTCAATTTTCCAGGAAATAACTTCAGCCTAGTGTTGTAAAGCAAAACTTCTTGTCCTGGTTTAAAGTTCTTTTGCTACTGGTAAGTGAGAAGTCTTTCCAAAAATCAGTCTGTAAGGAGTCATTCCAATAGAAGTTTTATAAGCAGTCCTATAAGACCATAATGCAGTATCCAATCTAGTGGACCAATATGTTCTGCTAGGGTTTACAGTCTTTTCAAGTATTTGTTTGATCTCTCTATTAGAAAGTTCAGCTAACCCACTGGTTTGAGGATGATAGGCAGTAGAGATTCTATGAATAGTAATTTTTCTGCCAATCTCTGAATGTATTTATTTCTAAAATGGGATCATCCATCAGTGATAATCATTCTAGGCAGTCTGTAACTAGTGAAAATATTTTTCATTAAAAACATTTAAAACACTTTTGGCGTCACAACGAGGTAAACCTTGTGCTTCAATCCACTTAGAAACATCGTCCACTGCAAATAATATATATAAGTTCCCAACTGAAGGAATGAACAGTCCCATAAAATGTAATCCCCAAACGTCAAAGATCTCAACTTCTAACATGAAATTCAAAGGCATTTCATTTCTTCTAGATATATTGCCTACTCGTTGACATCGATCACAAGTTCTTATGTATCTATAAACATCTCGATGGTAGGCCAATAAAACCCAGCTTGTAAAATTTTATAAGAAGTTTTATCAATCTCAAAATGTCCTACAAATTTAGAATCATGACATTTTTGTATGATCAGCTCAGTTTCTTCATAAGGTACACATCTCCTCATAATAAGATCCTTACAATGTCAACATAGGTAGCAAAATATCACTTATAATATAATTAACAATATCGGTATACCATGGTATTTTCCACTCATTAATATTGTAAAGTTGTTCATCAGGGAAACTGTCTGTAATTTCATTGTCTGTGTCAGATAATTCTTGATTTTTTAATCTTGACAAATGATAAACAATTTGATTATCAGTTCCCTTTCTATCAATAACCACAAGGTCAAATTCTTGCATCAAAAGTATCCATCTAATCAACATTGGCTTAGCATCCCTCTTTTGCATCAGATATTTAATAGCAGAGTGATCAGTATCCACAACACATTTAGCTCCAATTAAATAAAATCTGAATTTATATAAAGCATACGCAATTGCTAGTAACTCTTTTTTAGTAACAGTATAATTAATTTGTGCATCATTAAGACTTTTACTAGCGTAGTATATAACTTTAAAAATCTTTTCATACCTTTGTCCAAGAAAAGTTCCAATAGCATAATCACTAGCATCACACATCAGTTCAAATGGTTTATCCCAGTTAGGTGAAACTATAATAGGGGCTGTGATTAAGTTTTCCTTTAATAACTCAAAGGCATTTAAACAGCTTTCAGTAAATTTAAATTTCTTGTCCTTTTCTAAAAGTTGGCATAGAGGTTTAGTAATTTTTGAAAAATCTTTAATAAAATGCCTGTAAAATCCAACATGTCCAAGAAAACTCCTAACCTCTCTTACATTAGTAGGAGGTGTTAGTTTAGATATAACTTGAATTTTTGCAGGGTCTGCTTCCATACCATCTTCCAAAATTTTATGCCCTAACACAATTCATCCTGCAACCATAAATTAGCATTTCTCCTAATTCAAAACAAAATTAGTTCTTTCGCATAACTCCAAAACTTTTTCAAGATAATTTAAGCATACATCAAATGATATTCGAAATACAGAGAAATCATCGAAATCATCCATAAATACTTCC
>NW_018164798.1:592711-596014 GCF_001263595.1 Phalaenopsis equestris | reverse complement strand
CAAAAGTTCCAAAAGGACTAGAAGGACTAGTAAATGTTGTATTTTCTTGATCCTCAGGAGCAATAGGAATTTGATGGTAACCGGTATATCCATCTAAAAAGAAAAAATAATTGTTTCTAGCAAGTCTATTCACTATTTGATCTAAAAAGGGTAAAGGAAAGTGATCTTTCCTGGTGACAGTGTTTAATTTTCTATAATCAATGCAAATACGCAACCCAATAACTTGTCTCATAGGTATTAATCCATTACTTTCTTTTGTTTCAATAGTCACTCCTCCTTTCTTAGGAACATAATGAATTGAACTTACCCACGCACTATCTGAAATAGTATATATAATTCCAGTTTCTAACCATTTCAAAATTTCCTTCTTAACTACTTCTTTCATCATCGAATTTAATGTCCTTTGTGGATCAACTCTTGGTTTATATTGTTCATCTAATATAATTCTGTGCATACAGATTGAAGGACTAATTCCCTTAATATCAGCTAAGGTCCAACCAAAAGCTTTCTTATATCTTTTTAATGTATCTTACAGTCTTTGCTCTTATAGATCATTTAATTCTGAAGATATAATAACAGGTAATGTAGATGAGTCTCCTAAAAATACATACTTCAAGTGACTATGTAATATTTTCATCTCAAGTTCAAGTGGTTTTATAATCGATGGAAATAGATTTTTATTGGCATTTTCCGTAATATGCAACATCTCAAATCTTTCCTGAACATAATCAAAATTTTCATTTCCTAACTCGTCCAAAATAACTTCGGCATGCTTTTCAGACTGTTCCTTCTCTACCAAATGTTCTTCTTCTTTAAAATACTTTTTATCTTCAAAATGTTCTTTAAAATGTTCATTCAGTAGATGTTCAATAATTTCCATGTGAAAACATTCATTATCTTTTTCAACAACAGCGTATTTCATAGATTTTGCAATGTTAAAAGTCACTTCTTGATCATTACTCTCATAGTTAATTCTCCTCTTTGAACATCTATCATATCTTTTCCAGTAGCTAAAAATGGTCTCCCTAAAATGATAGGTATTTTTTTATCTTCCTCCATATCTAAAACAATGAAATCCACAAGAAAGATAAATTTGTCCACTTTTGTTAACACATCTTCTATAACTCCCTTAGGATATGTAACTGAATGATTCGCTAACTGTAGAGTTACAGAAGTAGGTGAGACTTCTCTTAATCCTAATCTTTCAAAAATTGATAGAGGCATAAGATTAATGCTGGCTCCCAAACCACATAAAGCTCTTCCATAAAATTTTTCCCCGATAGCACACGGTATAGTGAAACTGCCAGAATCTTTTAACTTTTCCGGAAGCTTTTTCTGAATAATTGCACTACACTCTTCGCTAAGTGCAACAATTTAATTATCCATGAACTTCCTTTTCTTGTTCAAAATATCTTTCATAAATTTCACAAAATTGGGCATTTGCTCTAAAGCTTCAACGAAGGGAATGTTCACCGTTAATGTTCACCGTTAAGTTCTTCAGAATTTCTAAAATTTTGGAAAATTATTTATTCTGTTTGTGTTGCTTCAATCTTTGAGGAAACGGTGGTGGAAGTTTCTCCACAGTAATTTTCATTGGTGTAAATGGATACTCTAAATCTAGGTATTCATGATGCTTTTCTTTTTCGGTATCCACTTTCTCTTTTTCAGTTTCTGTTTCTTTTTGCACCCTTGTTTTCAATTTTTTCCACTGTGCAATTGTATCGCTTTAATTTTTTCTTTTCCTTGGTCTTTAAGATTTGGTTCGACAGTACTAGGAAAAGTTCCTATTGTTGGGTTACTAAGCGCAGTAGCGATATGCCCTAATTGGTTTTCAATATTCTTAATAGTAGTTCCTTGATGTTGTAATTGAGTTCCTTGAATCTTAATTGATTTCCTTGATTCTGTAATTGTTGACCCATGTTTAATATCAGCTCTTCCATAGACAACTTCTTCTCCTTAATTTGAGTATTACTGTTAAATTCTGGAGGATAAGAAGGTTTATAGTTAACATTTCCTTGGTTGGATGAATTTCATAATGGGTTCACTGAGTTGTTTGACATTAAAGAACCACCAGCCGCAACATCTATAATCGATCTAAGAGATCTCACTAATCCATCATAAAAACTTTGAATTATTAACCAATCTGGTAACGAATGATGAGGAAACTTCCTAAGAAGATCTTTAATCAATATTTGACAAACTCATATTTGACATTAAAGAACCACCAGCCGCAGCATCTATAATCGATCTAAGAGATCTCACTAATCCATCATAAAAAGTTTAAATTATTAACTAATCTGGTAACGAATGATGAGGAAACTTCCTAATAAGATCTTTAATTCTCTCCCAAGCTTCATATATTGACTCTTCATCAATCTGAAGAACGATGTTATGTCATTTCTAAGTTTAGCAGTTTTGGATGGAGGGAAATATTTGCATAGAAAATTCTGTGAAATTTCACCACAAGTTCTAACAGATCCTGGTGCTAATGAATTTAACCACATCTTAGCCTTATCCCTCAGTGAAAAAGGAAAATGTCTAAGTCTAACAGCATCGTTAGAGACTCTGTCATATTTATTTAAAAGTAGCACACAGTAGCACACAGTTCTAAAAAACTAGTGAGGTGTAAGTTCGGATCATCATTTGGTGTACCTCCAAATTGACTGTTTTATATCATTTGGATAATAGCAGGTTTAAGCTCAAATGAATTAGCAACTACTTCAGGATTTTGGATAGATAAGTGAATAGATAAGTGAATCTCATATGTAATTTCATCTACTGTACGATATGCATAATCTCTTAGGGGTCTAGGATGGTGTTCATTCTCTATTCCTTGATTGTTCAGGTTGTTTTCCATTGTATCAGAATTTCTAGGTTCTCTTCTTAATTTTCTAATCCTTCTAACAGTGCGTTCTAATTGTGAATCGTAGAGTATAATATTTTCAGGTCCAAATTTATGCATACAATTTGAAATCAGTACTCAGGAATATAATTAACTAAATATAAATATAAAAATAAGTTGCAATTTAAGTAAAAATTTTCTAATAATCCTAAATTGTCCGTTACTCTGATCGTAATTTTACTCACTCACTCCGATCGTAATTTTACTCACTCATTTTACTCACTCACTCCCCAGCAACGACACCAAAAACTTTTACGGTGACTTTATATATGCAATAAAATATAAGATAAATATGGACGTATTAAATATTCAATAATTGTAAAGTCACACTTATCAATTCAAGTATACGTTTCGCTCAAGTAATATAAGGCTCTAATGGAGTCCTAAATAACGATCCCATA
>NW_018164798.1:568150-592691 GCF_001263595.1 Phalaenopsis equestris | reverse complement strand
ATATCGATCCCATAGGGAGTAGTTTAGAATTATGGACTAATACCTTAGAAAAGCAATACTTTAATCACAACAATGACGTTCAATTTGCTTATCTGTCACTAATAGGCAATTGAAATAAATAGATAATTTTAATAACTAATAAATAACTAATGATATAAAGTAGGTTTAATTATGATATTCAATATATAAGAAAGCATCCTTTTCCTTATCAAGCAATTATAGTGAATGTATAAAATGAATTAGTTTAAGTTATATTGTGCAAATAAGAGCATACCCATTCTTTACCCTTCGGTCTAGGTGTAAAGAACATTGTCTAATCCTATGCTTGTTTACTGAATTTAAGGCTAGGCTGGGAGGATACCGACTCTCACTTCGGAGCTCCCACATTCCCCTCACCTGATGGCTAACATCTACACTTCAACACCCAAACGATAGGACGAATTCGAGATTTTAGTTTGTCACTCTAAAATCTCCAATTCTACGCCC
Source organism: Phalaenopsis equestris (assembly GCF_001263595.1). NCBI lineage: Eukaryota > Viridiplantae > Streptophyta > Magnoliopsida > Asparagales > Orchidaceae > Phalaenopsis > Phalaenopsis equestris. Next base: position 592,205 of record NW_018164798.1, on the reverse strand, counting down.
GATAATAATATTTCCCTATTTGTTTGCACCCAACTTCCAAGGGCTTTGACCTCCCTGAATCTTGGATGTGATCTTCACTTTAGTTGTAAAACTCAACATATTTTAACAAATCAATTGGCCAGATTGAAAGTAAATTAAGATCGAAGTGAAAAGATCATCACAATTTCTTAAACATTTTCATGGCTTCAGTCATACAAACTACAATAAGTAAATAACTTATCACTAAATTCTCCCCAAGAACACTCATCGAAGTTTCTCTGAATCTCTTCCTTTTTTTACAGCACACAAAACTCCTCTTCGAAGTAGCAAGGAGGAAGAAATCTCTCATTTTCCCTCCACTCTTACAATTTCTCGAAGAAATCCTTATAATTGTTACACACTAATGGAACCTCTCTAACCACTAGGGCCTCTAGACTCTCACCACCTCCTCTAGACTCTCCCAATTTTTGGCCAAAATGTTCTTTTAAAGTTGTGGATGAGCTTTCCCAAGAGTTGCCTAAGCATCCCTTCCAAATTTGGCCTTATCCTAAGCTTGAGTAGGCATAACTGCCGACGGCGGGCTTCTGAAGAGTTTTGTTCTGTAGTCTCGGGAAAAACTCACCGTCGGCGGGGTCAAGGGCGTCGTCGGCGGCCTAGCTCAAATCTTCACATTTTGGTCCTTTTCGCTCCAAATTCGCTCCTTTTTTATCTTTTTGCTCCAATGACTCTAATTAATCATTCCTGCAAAAAAACATCAAAAATAACTTTCTTTAAAGTGCAATATCATTGAAAATAGTGTAAAATATGTATGAAAATCTCAACATATTTTCCTTTAGTCAAATTATTAACCAATTCGGTATAGCGTGGTGTGGACACTTTCTCAGAAGTTGTTTAAATCATTCTCATGCTTTATAAATATATTCCCCTACAAACTAACAAAAAGATGTAATATCATTTCTAAACTTTGCAGTTTTTATGGTGAAAAATATTTAGCAAGGAATTTCTGCACTAAATCAGCCCAAGTTCTAATAGATCCAGGTGCTAACAAATGTAACTATATCAAATGTAACTATATCTTAACTATATCTTAGCCTTATCCTTTAGTGAGAAAGGAAAAACCTAAGATTTATAGCATCATCAGATACACCATCATATTTAAATGCAACACAGAGTTATAGAAAATTTACAAGATGTAAATTTGGATGTTCAGTTGGCGCTCCGCCAAACTGATTATTTGATACAATTTGTATAATAGCTGGTTTAAGTTCAAATAAATTAGCCACTACAACAAGTTTTTGAATACTACTATGAAATTCATTAACGGTAGGGTTTGTATAATCTCTTAAAGGTTTAATTTTTTTATTAATTTCAATATTTTGATTTTTTTGATTTGCCATTTCTTAAAATTTTTTATCTTTTTTCTGTATTTTTTATTTTTTTAATTTTCCTAATAGTTCTTTGTAATTTAGAATCGTAGGACACTAGTCCTTTAGAACTTGAACTATAAAAACATTACTATAAAACAACATAAAATAAAATCACACAAACAAGGACTTATATAAAAAACACTACAATATTCCTATAATAAATATAAAAGTTGAAATAAGACTTTCTAAAGATAGAATTTTTCTTTCTTAAGAATTCTGTTAAATTTTTTTACTCCCCGACACCGATTACCAAAAACTTGATCCCAGTCTCTTACAAAACATGTGGTTATAATCTCAATTTTCCTTACTTATATTTCTTACTTTACAACGGAGCAACAACTTGACTCCGAAGAAAATAATAGTGCAATTATTATATTTTAATATTGTGATACTACGCAAATATACATATCATTATCAAATAATATAGGACTTTTTTATTAAGCCTCAAATATCAAACCCACAGGGAGATTTATAATGTTCTAGTTTAGAAGAAATTAGATAATAAATTATACTTTACAAAATATTCTTACTCAAACTATAAATGTTATAATGAGAATGAAAGTTCAAATCTTTATGGTAATTTTTTATAATTGAAAATAAAATAAACAACTAGCTAAATTCAACTAGATATTTGTAAGATGATGCAATATAAATAAAATATCTTCTTCCTTATCATAAATATTTAACTAGTATAGGAATTCTATAGTGGAAGTATTCAAATTGTGTTATGGTAAATAGGAGCAATAATGTTCTTTAACCTTACTAGAGATGTTATAAAGAACATTTGCTAATTTAAAGTTTGAATAGTTCTAAAGACGGGTTAGGTAGGGAAGATACGAAGATACTAGCTCTCGTAGGGAAGATACTAGCTCTCACTCTAGAGTTCCCTCTTCTCCCCCCACTTGGGGGCTAAAATTTTGTATCAAAATTTAAAACAATAGAGCTTAATGGGGGTTTTAGTCTCACTCTAAAGTTCTCTAACTCTACACCCTACAAAGCTTATTTTCCTATTTTTTTGCACTCAACCATATGAATTATATTCTCATCTATACAATCTCATGTGATTCTTACCATTAGTTTTCTGACACAATACCATCTCGGATCTTACATGTTCTCACAACAAATATTAACATCTTAATTATCTAAGTCAAGGAGTAAATGAAGTACAAGGTTTAAAATCATCACAACTTTTTTTAACATTAAGGACCCAAACTTCTCACAACATTCATCCAACTCTTAATCACTTATCATTTTAAGGAAAAAGATAAATAAAACTACTCAAAATTCATGAAGAGAACCCAACAGCACTTAAGTTTAAAATTAGAAATCATGTAAACATACAAGAAATTTGGTACGAGCTTTTGTATAGCCAAATATTTAAGAAGTTGACTTCACTCAACGACGCCAAAAACTTGACGCAGGCAAATTTATAGTAAATATGCAATATAATCCAAAAAAATACCTTTTATAAAAGTAATTTTCTCTTAAAACTCTTGGTAAACTGCCAAATCTCTTTTAATATCAACGCAAGTATACATATTGTTCAAGTAATAAAGGGATCTAATGGAGTCCTAGATATCAATCACACAGGGAAGTTGGAAAATCCTAAAGTAAATTATGAAAATTTCTTTATAACAAAAAAAAAGTGCAAAGTTTGAAAATTAACTACACAGGTGAATGCTAATTAAAATGCAGATGTAAGACTACAAAAATTAAACTAAACTTAATACTAAACTTTCAAAAGTAAAATTGTGAAAATTAAACAAAGTTTTTGAGTGAAAAAAAGTTTAAATTTAAGAAAGCATCATTCCCTTTCATAATGAGTATATGGTTTATGAAGAAGTTGAAATCATTTGAATATATATATAGGAGTGCTATAAAAAATGTTGACTAATCTAGAGTTTGGTCCCTCATTACGTGGTTAGGCTGTGAGGAAACTGACTGCCACTCCAGAGCTCCCACTACTCCCTCCTCTGAGGGCTAACACTCTCACATTAGTTTCCAATCAACTGAATGAAATTGGGGGTTTTAATCTGTCACCTTAAAATCTCCAATTGCGCATCCAATAAAGTATATTTCCCTAATTTTTTGCACCCAATCTCATGGGTGACATAATCTCCCACGAAATTAAATGTGATTCTCCCCATGTTGTAGAAATCATATCTCATTTAAGAACATATGTCTCTCAATAAGTTTTAACATTTCAATTGGACTGATCGAAAAGTAAATGAACATTGGAGTTAAAATCATCACAAATTACGATCATTTAAAACCATGGAAAAAAAAATCTATTGTTCACAAAACCATATCTTCAAAGTAGAGAGAAGGATAAAAAAGACTACTCAGAATTCATGAGAAGGAAAAAGATAAAAAAAGAATTTCATATATAAAAACAACTTTACAAAACAAAAGAAATGCAAATACAACTTATCTCACAATCCTTCCCAAGAAAATCCCTAGAAGTTCTCTCCAAGCCTTTCCTCTCTTTACAATCACTCCCAATTCTCTCTTAGAAATGTAATGAAGAAGAAATCTCTCACCTTCCCGCTTCTCTTACAACCTTAGAAGAAAATCTTCTCTTCTCTCTCTCTAACTCACGCCATTTTCTCTCTCTCCCTTACATCACACACACATAAATGAAAATTCTTTTTATTTTATTTTATCTCAAACCTCCTTAATTCGAAAAAGTCATCCCTGGCGCATCATGCACCGATCTGGCGCATCACACGCCAGTTCTCTGGTATTTGGCGCATGATGCACCGATCTGGCGCATGATGCGCCAAAATCCAAAATTGGCTCTTTTTGCTCCAAATTTTGTCCTCTTTGCTATTTTTTATCCAAATGTCAAAAAATGACATACCCGCAACAAAAAAAAATCCACTTCTTTAAAGTGCAATATCACTAAAAATAAACATGAAATACTTATTTTTAATAGTATAGTATTTTGGTGTATCAAAATCTCCTAAGTTTAAATTATACTTGTCCTCAAGTGACACTTTTATTACATAAAAGCATATGACTTAGGATAGAGATTAATTTATATCTTTTATACTTTAGTTGAAGAAATAAAATAACAAAATTTAAGAAAAACCTTTTAATAACTTCGATTCAAACTCTATCTATAAATGCTTAGCAATTAAATTTAAGATTTTCGAATTTCTATTCATTTCAAGAAGAATTGAAGTTTTTCATATTAAGGATTTTTAGAACATTCATATGAAAAAAAACTTCATCAAAACTTTACAAGGAATGTTACTAGTAATCCAATACAACTTTCAAAAATGTAATTAAGCTCCTTCCTTAAGTTGATTCAAGTGAAGCCAATTATTTATTAGGCATCTCCTCAAGCTTCTTCTCACTTATTTTTCTTTTCATTTTCTTTATTCTCTCTTTTTTTTTCTTTTCTTTTAGGATCTTTTCAATCCTTTCTTTTCTTTTTCTTTTTTCCTTTTTCAAGTGAGGATTATTATAGTGAGGATTAAAGTGAGGATTATTATATCTGGATAGCCTTTAATGATTTTGAACTTCACTATCCTCTACTTAAAGTAAAAACTCTATACATTTCTTCTCTTTATAAATTCATATTAGTTTATGCATTTTCATAAAGTCTCATTTATTTCTTCTTACATTAAACTCAAAAATTATTAATACTTTAAATTTACAATTTTCTTTACTTTTAAATAGAAAAGCATTGTCTTATCCTATCATACCAAATATCTTTAACTTTAGAATTGATCTTCATTATTAAAAACTTTTTACCTAAATTTATACCTAAAAACTTTTTACCTAAATTTACCACAATATTTATAAACATAAGTATAGTTATTTAAAGTTCAATCTTAATATCGCATGCCATGTTAAATTAGTTTTAAAAATAAATTTACTTAAGGACATAAAATTTAGTTTACTCTTTTCAAAAGAAATTTTTCTTTCCCGCAAACTTAAGTTTTTAAGTGATTTTAAATATATTTTTAGTATAAAATTTAGTAGGTGAAAGAAAACCGTATATACATGAAAATAAAAATTGACATGTAGAGAATTGCTGACTATGAAACTGCGCTCTGGTATACTACATGTACTAATTGTTAAAATACATGCAAGCGTTAAAGCATTAAATAAAACATAATAAATTTTAGATAACATGCTAATAATTAAAAATAGAAATAGAAAAACAAAAAAAAAACTAAACTAACAAACTAAATTGAAAATGCTAAAAATGCAGAAAAAGTGAAAGTCTTCAGTTTCACAACACAATATAAAAGTTTTTATTACAACAGTTTTGAAATGAATGTACATCACAATAAAAAAAAACAACAATCAAACGTAAAAAAAAAAACTAAACTATACTCATAAAATATCAAAACTTTTCTCCTTCCTCTTCGTCATCTAATTCTTCTTCTTCTTCTTCTTCTTCTTCTTCTTCTTCTTCTTCTTCTTCTTCTTCTTCTTCTTCTTCTTCTTCTTCTTCTTCTTCTTCTTCTTCTTCTTCTTCTTCTTCTTCTTCTTCTTAATCATCATGAATGGGAGTATAAGGAGTGAAACTGGGGCAAGTAGAAAAGTCCACATTAGGTTCACCCCTAATATGTCTTACCATGGCATTCTCAAACCCAATATCATGTTGAACTCTCCTCTGCTGATATTCATCATTATATGCAATCCTTGCTCCTATCTCTCTCAACTGTGTTTGAATATTAACTACATCCAATTATTGAATCAAGAGTTGATCCATGATACCTTCAAGCGTTGTTGTTCAAGAAGTAGATGCCCCTACAGTAGATGTAGAGGGTGTATCCCTTCTTCCACTTCTAGACTTAACAAATGATTCTACTCTTTGAATCATATGCCTCCCAATCAGATTCTGTGGCTGTAATCTCTCTTTATTTCTATGGGATTCTAATCCTGATTGTTCACATATAGTGAAAATCAAGGAAGGGTATCCCAAACCTCCAGCTATTGAATTACCAGCTATACTCCAAGCAAGCTGAACTATATGTGCACAAACATTTACTGCTTTCATGTTCTAAATGCGATTATTTAGAACAACTTTATCTTTTGTAACATTAGCCAAATGATTTGTTCACAATAATCTGGCAGAAATGAAGTTGTGCCCTATTTTTTATTGAATAGTTAACATGGAAGCAGAGAAGTTAACTATCTTTTTATTCTTAATCTTACATTACTCTTATCCATCAGTCAAAAATGTAATCACCTCCTCCAATGATGAATCAGTCATCACAAATGCAGTGTATTCATAAAAAAATACACCCCTCAAACGATAAAAAATATTGATCCGATTGCAATTAATTCAATTTACATACCTCTCACCAAGATGTGATCATCGGCAGCAAATCCGAGGTTAGCATTGAACTCTCAAACCATCGGGAAAATTGCTACGCCAGTGAAGTAGCAGAATCTTTCCCAATTCTTTGCAAGAATCTGTCTCTCGACCTCACTACCCGGGTTTGCAAAAGAACGCTCTTGGATCATTCTCTTGTCTTTATCTGAGTATTTTCGCTATGCTGGGCTTTGAAACTAACAAATTTTAATGCATCAAAGTCCTTGGATGACTTTCCTCTCTTAACTCAGGGAGCCATTTTGAAAACTCTACTAAAATCCAAAAAAGTTCAAATAAATTACTAAATCAAAAATCTAACTCCTCAAGAAATGTTATTTCGTATGAAAACTTTCACCATGAGTTTTCTTCAAGCATTTTCATCAAAAATCCCAGTTTTAGGATCTACTAAAATCCATTGTGAAAAAAAAAAATTATCTTAAAGTGAAGCTCTTACCAAGAGAAGATGAACTTTATAGTTTTTAGGCTTTGAATCCTTCTCTTTCTCCCACAATGTGATGCCCCAAACCAAGGTCTTGAGGTAGAAGATGACTCAAGTAGAAAAAATGTAGTTTGCCCGTGCGATTTCATAATTTTCTTGTCAGTATAGCATGTTTGGACCTTTGGCACATCAAGTTCCAATTTGGCGCTTCATGCGCCAAGGCTCTGTAAGTTAGCGCATCATGCGCCAATCTGACACATCTTGCGCCAGAGCTTAAATTTTCCTGATTTTGGTTTCTATGAATATATACTTTGTACCACTTTGCGGAAACCTCTATTTGACTCAAATAAACCTTTCTAAGAATATATAAACATCAAACTAACATATAATATTCACAAACAACACAAAACTAACATTTATGTATAAAATCCGCGCTATGACAAACTAACATTTTTCAAGCCAACAAACATCAAATTTAGTGTTCTAAAGCAAGCCAACATCCTAACACGCCAACATCCTAACACGCCAACATCCTAACACTGAAATTTAAACATTAAAATTCAGAACATAAATATAGATAGTGTTCATTAGAAAATAAAAGCAATCCAACACAATAAGCTAAAACAAACAACACCACACAAAACATTTCGTGCATAAATTAAGATCAAACACCATCTTCACTATCGTTCTCCTAGATATCTCCCATTGATTTGTAGTGCACATACATATTGTAGAAGGGTCGAAATGGAAATTCATCAATTGAATTTTCCTCCTCAATCTAAGTATGTTTCTATGTTTCTTGAAGTATGTTTCTTGAACATACGTACCAATCCATCTTTAATACGCCCTGTATGTCAAAATGTTCCTTCAGTCTCCAATCTAAATGATCTATCATTTTAGTAATATTCCCAATCACATGCATGAGATTCTATGCATCTTTTTATATCTTCTTGATACGTTTTGAAAGTGCACTCAAGTTGTAGTAAGGCTAAACATTTGATGAATCTTAGATCCTTGATCCATCAGTACATTCATATCATTTTCATCTCCCATTCTAATACAGTTACAGTAGACTTCTGGATCCATCAGCCTCTAAGGAAGTAGCAGTTTTCCCCAACTTTCATAAGGTACTTGCAATTGACTGCAAAGTAGGAAAATAGTGGATGAATGTCTCAGTCCAATTGCAGATCCATTCAGATCCATTCAGAATCAAACCTGAAATTGATTTCATAATAATAGCTCTAACATCAATAGGTTTTCTGGTTTGAATATACTAATTAAGAATGACACTCTCCAGAGTGACCATACTAATTTTCACGGTAGGCAGTAATTTTGATGCAATAAAGAAGTACCAGGCTTCTGAAATTGGAATTAAAAATAAAGGAAAAACGTACATTTCCATCATCTCTGGACTTCCAATTCACATCTTCATTCATAAGGTAGCGGTACAGTTCATTCATATTCTCTCTTATAGGGGTAAAGTTTGCATAATGGCAGATAAGCACATTTTTAATCAAAAATATCTCATTTTTGCTTGAAGGAGTGAACTGCACAAACCTGCCTCGCACGAAAATCATTCCTTGGTTGATCCCATGAAGATTTGCAAAAAATTCTCTTACCATAGGAACAACAACAGCGGCAGCAGTGTAGCAAAACACTTCCCAATGCTTCTGTGCAATAGTCTCTTCTACTTGAATATTCGGCGTGTTGAATCCTCAGTTCTCAAATCCCCTTTCTTTGATAAGCTTCTTCTTCAATAGGCCTTGATCATGTAATTTCTGTGCATCTAAACTGACAAACTTTCTCTGGTTGAAATTCCAAATATAGCAAAGTTTCTAGAGTGGGAAGCCATAGGAATTGAAAAGTTGTGACTCTTCCCTCATTTTCCCCCCTTAAGTATGGTTTGGAGTCATTTTTTAGGAGTTATGTGGAGAAGAAACTGCCAAAAACTGCCATTTGACACGTTTTAAACACTTTCGGACCCACGACGCATCATGTGCCGATCTGACGCATCATACGCTGGCTCTCTGGAAAGTGGCGCATCATGCGCTAGTTCCAAAATTTTCACTGTTTCAATTTTGATCCGAAAAATTCTCAACTTTTCCATAAAATTAGGCAAATAAAGATGTTTCTAAATATTTTATCAAATACACGAACAACATAAAGACCTAAACATAAATATATGTAAAATATCTCAAATAAAACAAACTCAAAAACAAACTAAACAACGATACAAATGGGTTGCCTCCTACAAAGCGCTTGGTTTAATGTCATCAGCTTGGCAATCCCAGTCTTAATCTAGGTGACCCAACATTATTATCTCTTTAAAATCTAGTCTTTGACCATCAAAATATTATTTCAATATGTTCCCATTCACTTTAAATATCCTTCCAGCCTTGGGGTCTTCAATATTAACTGCACCATAGGGATAAACTTTTACAACTCTGAATGACCCTATCCACCTAGACTCAATTTTTGAGGAAATAATTTCAATCTTGTATTGTATACTAAAACTTCCTGTCAAGGTTGAAATTCTCTTTTTATTATCTTTTGATCATGCCATTCTTTCACCTTTTCCTTCTAAATCCTTGCATTATTGTAAGATTCATTCCTAATTTCCTCAAGCTCATTCAATTGCAATAATATTTTCTCTCCAGCTGCTTTCAAATTGAAATTGAATTCTTTTATAGTTGAATTTGCTTTATGCTCTAATTCAATTGGCAAGTGACAAGTCTTCCTAAAAATTAATCTATGTGAGGACATTCTTATAGGTATCTTATAGGATGCCCTATATGCCCATAATGCAATATTTAATTTAGTAGACCAATCCTTTTTACTAGGATTAACACTCTTTTTCAAAATTCTCTTTATTTCATGATTAGATACTTTTGCTAAAGCCATAGTCTGGGGATGATAAATAGTTGTAATTTTGTGCATTATATTATATTTTTTCTCCAATCTTGCAATTGTTGCATTTATCAAAAGAGATCCTCCATCGGTAATGATTACTCTCGGCATTTCATATCTTGTAAAAAATATTTTTAATTAAAAAGTTTGAAACACTCCGAGCATCACATCGAGGTAAAGCAATTGCTTCTATCTTTTTGAAAAGTAATCCACTATAATTATGTATATATTTTCGAATGAGGGTATAAATGGTCCCATAAAATCCAATCCCCACTCATAAAAAATTTTAACTTCCAAATTAAAATTTAAATGCATTTTATTTCTTCTTAAAATATTACCTGCTCTCTAACACCGATCACATGTTTTGATATATATATTAACATCTCTAAATAGAGTAGGCCAATAAATCTTGGATTGTAAATTTTATAAACTGTTCCATCATCCCCAAAATGTCCTTAAAAATTAGAAACATAGCATTCTTTAACAATCCCCTGAATTTCTTTATAAGGGACAAATCATCCCATCATTAAATCTTTACATAGCTTATATAAATAAGAATCATCCCAAAAATAAGTTTTTGCATCATGAATGAATTTCTTTTCCTACTATTTTATTAATCCATTTGGTAAAATACCACTAACATTACAATTTACGATATCAGCATACCAAGGTATTTCCCATCCTTTTAAAGCATAAAGTTATTCATCAGGAAAAGTTTCATTAATATCTTTTTCTATATGTAGTATTTCTTCTTATTCTAGCCTCGATAGATGATATGTAATTTGATTATCAATCCCTTTCCTATCGACTACTACAAAATCAAACTTTTGCATCAAAAGTACCCAATTAATTAATCTTGGTTTAGCATCCTTCTTTTGCATCAAATATTTAGAAGCTTAATGGTCATGTCGACACTATTTTTGATCGACTGCCGGAATCAAAATTCCTTCGCCTGCTTTGGATGGATGTTTAATTTATATAAATATATATAGTTCTGCTAAGGTTTCAGAAGGATGAAGATTGGTGGCTGCTGGTTGTTGAAGAACTCTGAGGTGGTCGTTTGTGGTGGTTACCTCCCTGCTGGCTCTTTTTTTGGTGGTGGTGGAGGTTCTCTTATGGCTGTCTTTAGTTTTGCTGTTCCATTGAGCTTCTCTTCGCTGCTCTCTTGGCTGTGGCTCCTTACAGGGAAAGGGAGACTGGATTCTTGTTTCAAGTCTTTCTAGGTTTTCTTGTGGCTGGCCTCCATTGGTTGGACTCCTGGTGACTACTTTTTCTTTCTGCTACTGGGTGGGACTCTTGCTATCCCATTTAGTGGTTTGTAACTGCTGAGTGGGACTCTTACTGTTCCATTGTGTGTTTGGCTCTCTGGAACTAGGATCTCTGTCTTTTGTTTTGAGCTGAAGCTGCTTTAATGGAGTTCAGTCCCATTAATATGAAAGTTAATGCTCATTGGACCCAAGCCACTTATGCTAGAGTAGTTGGCAGAGGGCAAGATCTGCCTAAAAACTTTGACCTTTGACCATCTGGTTTTCCCCCAAGTTCTGCATGATGTTGCAATTGGCAAGACTTCCTGCTCTTATATTTCCTCTGTTGGAATCAAAGAGGGCGAAACTGCTGTACTTTTTACCCCTAGGGAGATGCAAACTTTGAATGAATCTATTAAGTTTACCTTGATTGGCAAGTTTCAATTTGGCCATCCTAAAATGGATGTTGTTAGAAAAGTTTTTGAGGAACTCCAACTTACTGGTGCTTGACAGCTGGGTTTAATGGATGGAAGGCATCTTTTAATCAAGATGTCTAATGAGGAGGATTATGCTAAAGTTTTTGCTAATCAGACACTCCTAATTGCTGGAACCCCAATGAAATTATTAAAATGGACACCTGGTTTTGATCCAAGCAAAGAACCTCCAATTGTACCATTTTGGTTTAAATTTCCTAACCTCCCTATTCAATATTACCACCAAATTATTCTGTTGAACATTGGAAGGGTGCTTGGATGCCCTATAAAAGTTGATGCCCCAACCTACAATTTGGCTAGACCAGCTGGTGCAAGAGTGCTGGTGGAAAGACATATCACATTGCTTGAAATAAAGAGGGTTTGGATTGGAACCCTTGAGGAAGGGTTTTGGCAAAGCATTATTATGGAACAAAAATCACTATTTTGCCCTCACTACATGATGTTTAGATATAATGTTGACAAATACTATAGGCTGCATCCACCATCTAGAAAACAACCCCTAAAAGTATGCCTACTCAGGGAGGATCTGTTGAAGCCTTGGGAAAGGATATCATAAAAACTAATGAACAGGAAGCAGTCAGTGGTGAAACTGATATGGAAGTCTTTCCTATGCTTCCAAGTATTCTAGAAGAGGTCACTGAAATAAGTAAAATTGATATCAGTCCCTACAAAGTCCAAAACTCTACTGTGAAATTAATAGTTGAGGTGCTTACTGAGGAATGGCAAGTTCAAAAGAATAATAGGCAAAAGAAGGGGAAGATGGAATTGAAGCTGGTGCAGGCAGCTCCCTCCTTGGAAGGAAATAATCAGCTGATAGATTCCATACAGAGAACCAGAAGGAAAGGGAGAACCCTTTTACAATGATTAAATTTTTATGTTGGAACATTAGGGGTGGTGCACACCCAAACTCTCTCACAAGGTTGGTACACCTTGTGAAAACTCAAAAAAATATGTTGTTTTGCTCTTTTGGAACACATGGTTTCTAAGAACTCTTCTAATATTATCAGAAAATTTCCCAAATTCTCTTACTTTGCTAACCATAATAATAAGATTTGGTTGTTTGCCAGAACTGAATTATAGTGGAATGTTGTTCTGAATAGCCCCTAATATCTACATATTCAATTTGTAATTGGAGCTCAGGTGGGCTATGCCACCTTTGTTTATGCCAATTGTCTTCCAAGGAATCAAGAATTGTTGTGAATAGAGCTTTCTAACATCAGCCAGTCCATAAACTCTTTTTGGATTGTTGGGGGGGCATTTCAATTGTATTACTTCTCCATGTGAAAAAAAAAGGAGGCAGACCTCCATCTCAAACCTCTATGCTGAAGTTTAATGAATTCCTTATAGACGCTCAGTTATTTGATTTGGGTTTTCAGGGTCCTAAATACACTTGGAGAAGAGGGACTTTATGGGAAAGACTTCATAGAATGTTGCAAAACTCTATGTGGCTTCAAACCTTACCTTATACAATCATCACACACCTTGTCATGTTTGGGTCAGACCATAGTCCCATTCTTTGCTCTATTCAAAATGCTGTGAAGCCTGGGGGTTCCTCCTTTAGATTCCAAAAACATGTGGACTCTTCATCCTGATTTCATCAAGGAAGTTACTAATGCTTGGACCATCAATGAAGATTGTGGACCATGGATAAATCTATGGAAATTACAAAAGAAGGTGGCCCTCCATTTAAAGAGTTGGAATTGGAAAACTTTTGGTAATGTTAATGAGAAATTAAAAACTACACAGAATCAGGTGATCAGCATTGAAGAAGATTTCCATAAGGGTTTAAAATCTGAGAGAGATCTTCAAAAAGCTAATGAAGAACTGCTTGCTTATATCACTTATAATGAAGCCTTCTTGAAGCAGAAAGCTGTCATTACCAAGTTCACTGAGGGGGAAAGAAACTCTAGCTTCTTTCATGCTTGCATAAATTATAGGAGAAAATGTAATATGATTTTGGAGATTAAGAACTCTGAAGGGATGAGGTTAACTGAGGCTAAAGACATTGCTCTAGATCAAGTTTTGTCAACAAATTTTTAACTCCCATCCCACAACTAGAACCAATGTTGATGCTAATTTATTTGCTCATTGTACTAACTATGTCAGTAGGCTGACCCTAGATCAAATCCCCTCTGAAGTTGAGATTAGAGCTGCTCTTGATTCTATAGATGATGAAAAAAGTGCTGGCCCAAATGGCTTCACTACAAAGTCTTACAAAAGCTGTTGGAATGTGGTTAAGGATGACTTTATCTCTACTGTACAAGAATTTTTCAGAGGAACTAATCCACCCAGATACTTTACCTCCTCTAATATCACTTTGATTCCTAAAAACTAGGTCAGAAATAATTGGGGAGATTTCAGGCCCATTAGCATAAGTAATGTTATTACCAAGGTAATAAGCAAAATACTAGTCTTCAAAATTCAGCCGCATCTTCAGCAGCTAACTTGTGCTAACCAAACTACCTTTGTTAAAGGAAGATCCATTACAGATAATACTTTGCTTGCCCAAGAGATGCTGCTTGATTTGGACAGGAAATGTAGAGGAGGTAATGTTATCTATAAATTAGATATCAAGAAGGCTTATGACACTATCAACTGGAATTACATCTTAGAAACTCTAACTGCAAGGGGCTTTACTGAGGGTTTTATCTTGTTGATTAAAAGATGGCTTCTTTGTAATAACCACTCACTACTTATAGATGGTTCATGTCATGGCTTCTTTTCTGCATCCAGAGGGATCAAACAAGGGGACCCCTTGTCCCCTATAATTTCCATTTTGGCTATGGATTATTTCTCCAGATTGCTGAATCAAATGTTCCCAAGCTCCCACCATTTGGCCTTTCAGCACAAATCCAATGTCTGTATTAGTTTTCTGGCTTATGCTGATGATGTGATTATATTCTCTAAGGCCACTAAGAATGCTACCAAAATGCTGTAGAAGGCCCTCATACGTTTCCAGCTTACCTCAGGTATGGAGTTAAATATACCAAAATGCCATTTTTTTCCTAACACTAACATGTCTCAACAGATAAAACACTAGATGTCTAGCTACACTGGTTTCAGCTTGTCCTCTTTGCCTATCAAATACCTCAGTGTTCTTTTAATTAAGGGCAGAAACAAACAAATAAAATTCAATGAAGTCATTGATAAGATTAAGAAACAACTTAAAAGCTGAACCAATTTTTTTTATCCAATGGAGAGAGGATCATTCTACTAAAAAGTATCCTTACCACCCTCCCTTTTTATGCTCTACAAATGTTTTCAATGAAGAAAGGAACTCAGCAACCGCTCCCTTGGGTTGGACAGAAGAAACAAGTACACTGGCTCCTTTGGCAAAGGCTTTGTAAACCTTACTGTGCTAGATGTTTGGGATTTAAAGATTTTCAGCACATGAGTTTCATTAACTTATGCAAAATTTGGATTAAATTTAGAGCTCAAGATAGCCTTTGGGCTATTTTCATGAAAGGGAAATATTGTAGAACTGCTCACCCAAGCCTGGTTATCAAAAAACTTGGAGATTCTAGACTTTGGGGTAAATTATTAGAGGTTAGAGAGCCAGCTGAAGAGACTTTCATCTGGGAGCTGGGGGAAGGTCAAATAAGTTTCTGGTTTGATAGGTGGACTTGGAATGGTGAAAAAATTCAAGGCTCTACGTCAAACTCAAATGTACATGATATGGTTAAGGATTACTGGACTGAAAATCAGTGGAATTACACACTTCTGCATAATATTCTGAACAGTGAGCAGCTGCAATTGGTCCAACAAACACCTATTTATTCTAAACAAAGAGATAAAATTGTTATTAAAAAATCCAATTCCCAGAAGGTTTCTTCTTATATCTATCAAACCTTCTTTCAATGGCCTTCTGTTCACTGGGGTACTTATATTTGGGGGCAACATTTAACCACTTCAATGTCCATCTTCAGCTAGAGATTATGGCAATCTATGCTCCCAACTGATGATATCTTGAAAATGAAAGGACTGAGGGGACCTTCTTGTTGTCTTCTGTGCCATGAGGAGGAGGAGACTTTGGATCACCTCTTCTTTAAATGCAGCTTCTCTCAAAAAGTTTGGACTGAGTTATTGATCACTATCAATACTGATACAATTAATCTCAGCTGGAATAACTTCTACAACTGCTGAGAAGAGTGGAAACATGCTGAATTTTAGGTTAACCCTTGTGTAATGGCTTAGTTTATCTGGATGTACAGGAATAATGTTAAAAATGAGGATTCAAGACCACTTGCTAAAGCTGTTACTACACATTGCACATCCTACCTATAGAAAATCATTAAATATCAAATTTTCCCTAATATCTTAAGGCATTGGGTACGTCAGGCTACTAACTAGTATAGTTTCAAGTTCTCTTTGATTGAGTGGGCTCCTCCTTTTGATGGTTGGATGAAAGCTAATGTTGATGGAAGCTTTTTAAATGGATCTGCTGGCTATGGTGGTGTTTTCAGAAACTCCCTAGGACATCATTTTCTCCATTTCTCCTCACCAACTTGGGCTTTAGATGCTTTAGAAAATGAAATGATAGAAATATACTGGATTATTAAAATTGTTGTCCATTGTAATATTGGGCCATTAATCATTGAAACTTAATCATTCATTAATCATTGAAACTGACTCCAGCATTTGCATCAAGTTTTTTCAGCATGAGGAGGACCCCCCATGGCACATTAGTAGATGGATAAGGAAATTGCAAAAGACTTTTGGTAGCTTCATAGTGAAATTTCAGCACATCAATAGGAAAAGCAATGAGCCTGCACGTCTCTTGGCCACTTTTGGTAGATACTATGAACTAGTAATTGTGGGAAATATCCCATCTCCTGCTTTAGCCTATCTACTGCATGGGGATGATTTATATGGGGATGATTTATGTATGGGGATGATTTATGTATCCCTCAAGTTCACACCTTGTGAGGAGAATTTGATAGAGGTCACATTTTTAGAATTGCATCAATATCATGGTGGTTGTTTTGCTCTATTTGTTATTACCTTGCTCCCCTTCTCTAGTGTGCTCCTTTTTATTTTTGGGGATCCCTTAAGCTTCTTTTTAGCATTACTTTGATGCCCCATAAGGCAAACTACTGTTTTTTGTTTTTTGATGGATCGTTGATTCCTGTATTGAATCAACATGTCTATCCTACTAATCTAGATATTGTAACCTTCCCTTTACTTCAACATGTAGGGAGACACTAGTTTCTCCTTGATGGACAGAGGCTCCTAGTTCATTAAAAAGAAAAGAATTACAAAAAAAGAAGGCACAAACATGGCGCTTCCCAAAAGTTAAGCATAAAAAACTCTTATGAATGGTAGATCAACAAGATCTCCTTTCAACAGCAAATCTAAAGGAGTGGTACAAGTATCTATCAAGGGATTCTGGGAGTGTAGGCCAGCATTGGCAAGCCAATGTGCAGGTTTGTTACCTTCCCTATATGTTTAAGAAATTGATAGCCTAGCCTCCAGACTCAAGGATTGTATACCAGTAATCCAATTAATCTGATACCAAGGGGTAGGTATCCTTCCATCAAGAATGTTGATTAGGTTCAGTGAATCAATTTCAACAATTAATTGGTTCCAGCTACATTTTTTGGCAGTGTCCAGCTACATTTTTTGGCCATGAACACTGCCCAAAGAACAGCTTGAGCTTCTTCTTATAAAGGGTCCTCAGCCAAGGCAGGAGACTGAAAGTAGAGTAAACATTCCCCACTGTCATTTCTGAATACCCCTCCAACCATTGCATTAGGAGCAATGAAGCTTCCATCAGTATTAACTTTAATCCAACCCATAGGAGGGAAGTTCCAATGAATAAGAACAAATTGGATTTTCCTTGAAAAGCTGGTGGTGGTTGTGCAAAGGATCTCAGGAAGTTTCCTGAAGTTTCCTATGAACTTCTGTAGATAGTTGTAGCAATTGGTGGCAATGGCAGTGGCATCCACATGGGCTTCATCATATTTCAACTTATTTCTAGCCATCTAAACAAACCAAGCAGTGATGCAAAGGATGAGAGGGAGAGTTTGGGCCTCCCAATCTTTCTAGCTTTAACAAAAGTTATACCGGGACAACTGAACAGTATTAAGTTTCAATCTAGGCAATAGGAGGCTCCAAACTTGTTGAATAATGGAGAAGTTGAAGAACAAGAGTTGGAGAGTTTCTTCTTCAGTTTTACACAGGCTGCATTTGGAGGGACCTCTCAAGCCTTTTAATTCTAAGATGTCAATAGTGGGAATGAAACCATAAAATAATCTCCAAGAGAGGAAATCCATAAAACGAGAAAATAACTTGTTCGAATCACATTTACCCCAAGAAATCTCCTGTTGAGGAAAGCAGAACCTAGATATGGAAGTAGAAAAAGTCTGAGATACCTTCTTTTTCACTATAAGTTTATCTTTCTTGGATCTTTCAATAGATCTTTTCAGAACT
The DNA here is from genome assembly GCF_001263595.1 of Phalaenopsis equestris. Lineage (NCBI taxonomy): Eukaryota > Viridiplantae > Streptophyta > Magnoliopsida > Asparagales > Orchidaceae > Phalaenopsis > Phalaenopsis equestris. The sequence goes on along the minus strand of NW_018164798.1, from coordinate 573,951 downwards.
TTACTGAGTTGTCTTTTTTCAAGGATGTTCTGAAGAGCTTGCTGGTTCCAACCTCCATCAGACCATAGGTCAGCCACCTGGGTTGTAAGGCTGAAAGGAGAGCAAGGTGAAGGAGTGATAATGCCTTTTCCAGTCCAATTATCCAGCTACAAATTGAGCCTGCGGACCAAAGGAAAATATGCTGAGATTTTCATACCTATTTTATACTATTTTTGATAATATTGCACTTTAAAGAAATGTATTTTTAATGTTTTGTTGCAAGAATGATGAATTAGGGTCATTGGAGCAAAAAGATTCAAAAAGGAGTGAATTTGGAGCGAAAAGGACCAAAATGTAAAGATTTGAACTACGGCGCCGACGGTGGACTTTTCCTGTTGTCCTGAGGCTCTAGATTTAATTTACTTAAAAGGCCCATAGACGACGCCCTCGAGGCCGCAGACAGCGAGCTCGACGGTTATGTCCAACAATGCATTGGATGAGGACGAATTTTAGAGGGGTGCTTAGGCAACTCTTGGGAAACTTATCCACATCTTTAAAGAGAAGACTTTGGCAAAAAATAGAAATGGGAGAGGGACAATGGGAGAGGGACAAAATAAAGTGTGGGAAAAGTTTTGAGAGAGTCTAAATTTTGAGGAATTCTTTGAGAGATTGTAAGAGTGGAGGGAAAGTGAGAGATTTCTTCCTCTTTGCCACTTTGAAGAGGAATTATGTATGCTATAAAGAAAGGAAGAGATTCATAGGATCTTCAAGGAATTTTCTTGGGGAGAAATTATAGATAAGTTTATTTATTGTTGTAGTTTGTATGAATTTGATTTTATATATGAATTCTGAGTTTTATTGTTTTTTCCCCATGAGATCTGAGTAATTTTCTCTGTCTTTCTCTATATCTTGAGATTTGTGAAATAGTGATTTGAATTGGTGAAGCCATGAAAATATTAAAGAAATTGTGTTGATCGTTTTATTTTGATCTTAATTTACTTTCAATCTGGCCCTTTGATTTGTTAAAATATGTTGAGTGTTACAACTAAAGTGAAGATTACATCCAAGATTCAGGAAGGTCAAAGCCCTTAGAATTTGGGTGCAAATAAATAGGAAAATAAAATTATCGGACGTAGAATTGGAGATTTTAGAGTGACAGACTAAAATCCCCAATTTGATCATATCGTTTGGGTGTTGAAGTGTAGATGTTAGCACTCTGGTGAGGGGAACGTGGGAGCTCCAAAGTGAGAGCCGGTATCATCCCAGCCTAGCCGTAGATTCAGTAAACAAGCCTAGGATTAGTCAATGTTCTTTATGCCTTGACCAAAGGGTAGAGAATTATATTAAATATCACATTAGAACCTTCATTAGTATAATTAGTTATTTAATAGTTATTAAAATTACATATTTATTTCAATTGTCTATTAGTGACAGATAAGCAAATTGAATTCCATTGTTGTGATTAAAGTATTGCTTTTCTAAAATCTTAGTTCATAGTTCTAATATTACTCCTTATGGGATCGATATCTAGGACTCCATTAGAGCCCTATATTACTTGAGTGATACGTATACTTGCGTTGATAAGTGTGACTTTACGATTACTGAATATTTTATACATACATCTTTATCGAATCTATAACTGTTATTAAGTTTTTGGTACAGTTGCTGAGGAATTAACTCTTTTAGCAGCAGTATTAAATACTTATATTTTTAAGCATATTTAAAGTTGCTGTCAAGTTTTTGGCATTGTTGTCGGAGAGTAAACAAGAATCACAATTAGAGAATCAGACAAATTAGGATTATTAGAAAATTTTTACTTGAATTACAACTTATTTTTATATTTAGTTAACTGTTTTACTGTGCATTGATTTTAAATTGTATGCGTAAATTTGGATCTGAAAATCTTATACCCTACGATTTAGAATTAGAAAGCACTGTTAGAAAAAAGAATTAGAAGAGAAGAGAACCTAGAAGTTCTGATACAATGGAAAACAACATGAACAATCAAGGAATAGAAAATGAAACAATGGAATGAACCATGAACAATCAAGGAATAGAAAATGAATACCAACCTAGACCCCATGAGATTATGCGAATCCTACAACAGATAAAATTCACTTATCTATCCAAATTCCTAATGTAGCTGCTAATTCATTTGAACTTAAACCTGATATTATCCAAATGGTACAAAACAATCAATTCGGAGGTACACCAAATGATGATCCTAATTTACACCTCGCTAGTTTTTAGAACTGTGTGTTACCTTTAAATATGACAGAGTTTCAAATGATGTTGCTAGACTTAGACTTTTTCTATTTTCACTTAGGGATAAGGCTAAGATGTGGTTAAATTTGTTAGCACCAGGATCTATTAAAACATGGGGAGAACTTTTACAGAAATTTCAATGCAAATATTTCCCTCCATCTAAAACTGCTAAACATAGAAATGACATAACATCGTTCTGTTAGATTAATGGAGAGTCAATATATGAAGCTTGGGAGAGATTTAAAGATTTTCTTAGGAAATGCCCTCATCATTCTTTACCAGATTTTACCAGATATTCTTTACCAGATTGGTTGATAATTCAAACTTTTTATAATGGATTAGTGGGATCACTTAGATCGATTATAGATGCTGTAGCTGGTGGTTCATTAATGTCAAAACCTTCTGATGAGGCTTATTCGTTAATTAAAGAGATGGATACCAACAATTTTTAATGGCCCTCTGAAAAGGTAAATCCTAAAAGAGTAGCTAGTATCCATGATTTTGATGCAATATTTGTGTTAGCTTCACAGATTGCTGCAATATCAAAGAAATTAGATCATTATGGAATGAATGATTCTCCAACACCTCCTATGATGGAAGAGAAATCATCTGGGCAATTTGTGGATGTTCAACCTTCATATGAGACCTTAAAAGCTATTAATAGACCCAACAACCCTTATTCAAACTATTATAACCCAGGTTGGAAGAATCATCCAAATTTTAATTGGAATAACAATTCTACTTCAAATCAACAATGGGCAAACAACCCACTAAACCCATTAAGAAATTCATCCAACCAAGGAAATGTTAATTTTAGACCTTCTTATCTTCTAGGATTTAACAATAACACTCAAATTAGATAAAAGAAGTTGTCTATGGAAGTAGAATCAAGGAAATCAATTATAAAATCAAGGAACTACCATTAAGAATATTGAAAATCAATTACTATTGCGCTTAGTAACCAAACATTAGGAACTTTTCTTAGTACTGTGGAACCAAATCCTAAAGATCAAGGAAAAGAAAAAATCAAGGCGATACAATTATGAAGTGGAAAAGATTTGGAAACAAAAGTATAAAAAGAAATGGAAACTATAAAAGAGAAAGTGGATACCAACAAAGAAAAGGATCATGAGTACCCAGATTTAGAATATCCACTTACACCAATGAAAATTACTGTGGCGAAACCTCCACCACCGTTTCCTCAAAGATTAAAGCAACACAAATAGAATAAATAATTTTCGAAGTTTTTAGAAATTCTTAAGAAGTTAACAGTAAATATTCCCTTCATAGAAGCTTTAGAGCAAATGCCCAATTATGTGAAATTTATGAAAGATATTCTGAACAAGAAAATGAAGTTCAATGATAACGAAACTATTGCACTTAGCGAAGAGTGTAGTGAAATTATTCAAAAAAAGCTTCCTAAAAAATTAAAAGATCCTGGTAGTTTCACTATAATGTGTGCTATCGGTGAAAAATTTTATGGAAGAGCTTTATGTGATTTTGGAGCCAGCATTAATCTTATGCCTCTGTCAATTTTCAAAAGATTAGGAATAGGAGAAGTCTCACCTACTTCTGTAACTCTTCAATTAGTGGATCGTTCAGTTACATATCCTAAGGTAGTTATAGAAGATGTGTTAGTAAAAGTTGATAAATTTATCTTTCCTACGGATTTCGTTGTTTTAGATATGGAGGAAGATAAAGAAATATCTATCATTTTAGGGAGACCATTTTTAGCTACTGGTAAAGCTATGATAGATGTTCAAAAAGGAGAATTAATGATGAGAGTTAATGATCAAGAAGTGACTTTTAACATTGCAAAATCTATGAAATGCCCTGCTGTTGAAAGAAATAATGAATGTTTTCGCATGGAAATTAGTGAACATCTATTGAATGAACATTATAAAGATCAATTTGAAGAGAAAGAACAATTTGAAGATAGTGATGATGTTATTTTTGGACGACTTAGAAAATGAAGAATTAGATTATGTTCAAGAAAGATTTTAGATGCTGGATATTACAAAAAATGATGATAAGAATCTATTTTTGTCAATTATAAAACCTCCTGAACTTGAGTTGAAAATATTGCCTAGCCACTGGAATTATGTGTTTTTGGGAGACTCATCTAAATTACCTGTTATTATATCTTCAGAATTAAATGATTTGCAAGAGCAAAGACTGTTAGATACATTAAAAAGATATAAGAAAGCTTTTGGTTGGACTTTAGCTGATATTATGGGAATCAGTCCTTCGATCCAAAAAGGAGATTAAATCCAATGATGAAAGAAGTACTAAGAAGGAAATTTTAAAATGGTTAGACATTAGAATTATATATCCTATTTCAGATAGGGCGTGGGTAAGTCCAATTCATTGTGTTCCTAAGAAAGGAGGAGTGACTGTTGAAACCAAAGAAAATAATGAATTAATACCTATTAGAAAAGTTTCTGGGTGGCGTATTTGCATTGATTATGGAAAATTAAACACTGCCACCAGAAAAGATCACTTCCCTTAACCCTTTTTAGACCAAATAATAGATAGACTTGCTAGGCACAAATATATTTTTTTAGATGGATGTACCAGTTACCATTAAGTTCCTATTGCTCCTGAGGATCAAGAAAAGACAACATTTACTTGTCCTTTTCGAACCTTTGCTTTTCGAAGAATGCATTTTGGATTATATAATGCACCTACAATATTCCAGAGATGTATGATATCTATATTTAATAAGTTAATTGATGATGGATTGGAAGTATTTATGGATGATTTCTATGTATTTGGAACATCATTTGACGCATGCTTAAACTTTCTTAAAAAAGTTTTGGAGTTATGTGAAAGAACTAAGTTGGTTCTAAATTAGGAGAAATGTCAATTTATGGTTGCAGGAGGAATTGTGTTAGGGCATAAAATTTTAGAAGATGGTATGGATCCAGACCCTGCAAAAATTCAAGTTATATCTAAACTAACAACTCCTACTAATGTAAGAGAGGTTAGGAGTTTTCTTGGACATGTTGGTTTTTACAGGCGTTTTATTAAAGATTTTTCAAAAATTACTAAACCTCAATGCCAAGTTTTAAAAAAGGACAAGAAAATTGAATTTACTGAAAGCTGTTTAAATTCCTTTAAGTTATTAAAGAAAAAATTAATCACAGCCCCTATTATAGTTTCACCTAATTGGGAGAAACCATTTAAACTGATGTGTGATGCTAGTGATTATGCTACTTAAGCTGTTCTTGGACAAAAGTATGAAAAGATTTTTAAAGTTATATACTACGCTAGTAAAACTCTTAATGATGCACAAATTAACTATATTGTTACTGAAAAAGAGTTACTAGCAATTGTATATGCTTTAGATAAATTCAGATCTTATTTAATTGGAGCTAAATGTGTTGTGTACACTGATCACTCTGCTTTTAAATATCTGATGCAAAAGAAGGATGCCAAACCAAGGTTAATTAGATGGATACTTTTGATGCAAGAATTTGATCTTGTGGTTATTGATAGAAAGGGAACTGATAATCAAATTGCTGATCATCTGTCGAGATTAGAAAACCATGAATTAT
>NW_018164798.1:565195-567586 GCF_001263595.1 Phalaenopsis equestris | reverse complement strand
CGAGAATGTTTATCACTGACGGAGGATCCCATTTTAGGAATAGATACATTCAGAGATTGGCAGAAAATTTTAATATTATTCATAGAATCTCTACTTCCTATCACTCTCAAACCAGTAGGTTAGCTGAAGTTTCTAAAATGGAGATTAAAAAAATACTTGAGAAAACTCTAAACCCCGGTAGAGTAGATTGGTCCACTAGACTGGATACCGCATTATAGGCTTACAAGACTGCTTATAAAACTCCCTATTAGAGTGACTCCTTACAGATTGATTTTTAGAAAGACTTGTCACTTAACAGTAGAATTGGAGCATAAAACATATTGGGCAACTAACGAATTTAATTATTATTTGAAAGATGCTGGTAAGAAGAGATTGTTACAATTAAATGAATTGGAAGAATTAAGAAATGAATCTTATGGTAATGACAGAATTTATAAGGAGAAAGTAAAGTTATGGCATGATCAGAAGATTTAAAGTAAATGGACATAGATTAAAACCATGTTTTGAGAGTAAAAGACCTAATTTTAAAGAGGTTTTAATGATCATTCAACCTAAATAAACCTGAATAGGTCGGGCTGACGACGTTAAACCAAGCGCTTTATGGGAGGCAGCCCATAATTATCTTTATTTTTATTGTGATTATAGTAGTTTTTATTTGAAATTATCTTTAGTTTGTGGTAGTATTTAGCTCTACTACTCTTATTTACCCTAGAATCATCATAAAAATTAGATCCATAGAGAAAAATTGGAACGCATTCGAACCAGAGCGAAACTGTAGAATTTTTTTCCTTGGGCGCCGACGGCATCATCGACACCACTGAAGGCGGGTTTTTCCCTAGAGTCCAGGAAATTAAATATAGAAGGCTTGCCGACGGCACCCTCAATGCCGCCGATGGCGAGACCGGCGTGATGGCGGTCTTTGGCAGTTTTTAGGCGAGAGTTACCCTTTTAAACTCCCAAATTTGATTCCTAAGTTCATATTTCCCCCAAAAACGAAATGAAACTATACTAAATTCATTCTTATGGCGTCCAATTATCTCGATAATCCTAGAATGTGAGTGTTCAATCGGAAAAAGTTCATTAGTATGGAAGCATAGCGAATCTTCAACAAGAAACTAGCGAAGAAAATATTAATCAAGGAACAAGGATTCGTAAATCATGGATTGAATAATCCCTCTATGACAATTGAAGAGAACAATTGAAGAGATGACAATTGAAGAGATGATAGTGTGACAAAGATGGGAAGTGTTGTGCTACACTACCACTGCCATGATTGTTCTTGTGGTGAAGGAATTTTATGCAAATTTGCATGGAGTCAACCAGGGAGTCGTTTATGTGCGAGGTAGATGGATAACTTTTACTTCTTCGCGGATCAATGAATTATATATGATCGAGAATGTTCCTGTCTACCATTATTCCAACTTTGTCTCGACAAGAAACCAGATGATTGAGATTTACCAATATTTAACGGACGAAACTGAAGACTGAGAAATAAGAGAAAATGGGTATGTTATTTTTTCTGCGACACTCCTCAATCCCGTTTTGAAACACTGACACTTCTTCATTTCTACAAAACTGTTACCGACGATGAAGATCGGTAAATTTTCTAAGGAAAGTACTATTTTGAATTATTGCATCCAAATGAGACTGCCGATCGATATTGGATCAATAATTGTAAAGTCGGTTATGGGCCTGATCGTTCATGGATCAACTTATGGGCTTGGACACCCTTCCACAATTTTCTCATTTTGCAGTCAGTTCCAAGTATCCTATGAAAATTAGATCCTATGAAAAAGTATCCTATGAAAATTAGGAAAAGGTACTTCTACCTTGGAAGCCTTTGGACCCAATTAAGAGATTCCTAGCTTTTGAAGACGAAAATGACATGACTATTATGATAGATGAATCATCTTAGAATTCACAACCGATTCAACCTTTAGTTCCGGACAAGACTCTGGTGATCCTACGCAGAATCAAGAAATTGGAGAAGGAGGTACAAAATGTCATGAATGCAATTAATAATATCTCTGATTTCTTCGATCATCTAGACTGAAGGATGAAAGAATATTTTTCTCACTCTAGACATATAGAAAATAGTTTGATACGGCTGTCGAGGAGGATGAAATTGATAGAAGAGGGTTCTATTAAAGAATTTCCATACCAACCCTTCTATAACCTCTTTGTTCATGTACTAAGTCTGAAGAATAATAGATTTATATTGCTACTTGTCAATCTATGTATGTAATTTGATTTGAACTTTACATTTTATTTGCTTGAGAATTATGCTTTAAGATCTTTGTATAGTTGAGACTAAGCATAGGATGTTTTGTTTTCAATGTTTTGAGTGTTGTGGCTTGGATTGCGACGCTGAATTAATGTATTAAGGTTGAG
>NW_018164798.1:563576-565114 GCF_001263595.1 Phalaenopsis equestris | reverse complement strand
ATTTGTGATAAGTACATCATTTAATCACTTAAAATTATGTTTATAATGAGTGAACTAATGTTGTTGAGGCTCGAAATTGATTAAAATCGCAAAAATATGGGAATTGAACCAAATCAATAGAGCCGACCGACGGTGCCCTCGACTCCGCCAACTACGGTCTTTTTTCGAGACTTAATATATAATTTCAATAGAGCACGCCGACAGCGCTGAATACCCCGCCGACTGCGAGATCCCAAAAAAACTCATTTAACTGCGATTTTGACCAGTCAACCGCCACTATTCATCATCTCCTTCCTCTAAAAAATGCAATTTTTGACCTAGGGCTTGAGAGATCTTGGATTGGGAGGTGATTTCAAGGCATTTAGACACCTGATTTGATCATCTTTTGGTAAGAGCTTAACTCCAAACTAAAAATATTTGATTTTCACCATGGATTTCTTCCACATTGAGGAGATCCAAAAAATTTGAGAATGTGAAGAAGATATTGGGAAGAAATTCATGGAACTTAGTGTTAAACTCTCAAAATTACTCTTGGAAGCCATTATTTCTACATTTGAAGTATATTTTGGAATTTTTCTATAATTTTGATTAGATTGAAATGGCTCCACGACAAAAGAGATGACCTGAGTTTGACGAGTCTCGCTTCGTCAATGTGAAGGCTCAATCAAGATTTACTTCAGTATTTGAAGGAAAGAAGTGCATATAAGATCGAGTTTTTAAAAGTCCGGGAGGAGAAATTGAATGAGTTATTACCGAGCGGAGGTGGGAAAGCTTTTGTTACACCACCAATAAGGCTGCTGCAAATATTGTGAAAGAATTCTATGACAACGTGTTTGTCGGCGCTATTTCGGAGGTTGGAGGGAAGTTGCCCGTAAGAAGCTGTCGGTCACCGGCATCGAAATCCCGTCGCCCGCTTCGGAAGGACGTTGAAGTATGAAATCAAACTGACCCCATATTTTTCATAGTTTAAAATGAAAGAGCACTGTACCTCAAATCTTGTATTTATCACAAAGCATAAACACAATACTTAAGGATGAGGCTCGATCAAATAAACTAAGGAAAGTATGACATCTGTTTGGTCTGCGACACCTTTGTATTTGCTGACAAGTTCCCCTATTTAATATAAAGGATTAAATAGGATTTATATTCAGCTGGGTTCGGACATGTTTCCTATAAGGGCAAGCCCCTATAGTTAATTACATCTTAAATGACCAAAGTCACCTAAGAAGACTCTCGATAAAAATCAGGAAATAATATCTTCAAGGAATTTCAAAGGGTAGGACTTTTCAATGACATTGGACGTAGAGGTGTGAAATGGGATTAGCTTAAATTTGGAACATTTTATTGTAGAATCCAAAGGAAAAGAACTAGGGGATATCATTGATTTAGAGGAGAACCTCAGTGACTTCCCAAACTATCCTAATATTTGGCTTCAATTTTGAGGAGAAATATTTAAGTGTTTCATCCTGCCAATTTTATTATTTAGGGCTTACATTCGTGTGAAATGATTACACAAATAGCCTGAAAGATGTGAGGGT
>NW_018164798.1:559981-563454 GCF_001263595.1 Phalaenopsis equestris | reverse complement strand
ATCCTATGGCTTTGTTGTTTAAGCCTATGGCTTTGTTGTTTAAGTTTAAGGAAGGTAGATTGATTTAGCTAGGGAAGACATGTTTTGCTGCTGAAGATGGCCGTGCTGCCCACCATGCCCCACCATGCTAGCTCCAAGCTCCTGCCGCAATGAGTTTGAGATTTCTAGTATGTCAAGCTATAATGTCAAATCAGGTGGCCTTATGGTTGAAGTTCTTTAAATTTTATGAGGGCATATTAAAGTTGATTAGAGCAACACCGGTTAGGATCATACGGTTCACTCATTCTGGCACCACTATTTTCTATTGGATTCACTTAGTCCAAATGAACTTACTAAACCCAACTTTATTCGTTTAAACCGTGGGAAGCCTCGTTAGCATCCGTAGGTTACCTCCTCCAAGGGATTCCCAATCTTCCGTTAGAGATGTCTTAATTTAGTTGAAGTTGTAGTTTTGTGTGATGTTTGTGATTAAATTTTGAGTTATTTTATATTTTGAATGTTGTGGTGGTGAATTTTATCTTGGTTGATTTTAATTTTGGTTATGGTTATGGTTATGTGGCTATCCTGATGGTTTTAGTTTTCATGCAGGGTGATACCTTTGTTTAACATGCAAATTTGTAGGTATAAAAGTACAGTATGAAAGTGCAAAAAGACAACACTGAAAATTATAAAAGTGTACATGGCGAGTCTTCTCGTTAAACCATGTGAAACTTAAAATACATGTTAAGGCAGTTTATGAAGAGCAGGAAAAGCAAGTACTGTTGGTTTTCCTAACTCTATGTCATATTTTGGTGAGTCCTTAAAATTTTAATTAAGGATGATTTCATTAAGCGAAGAATATTAAGTTTAAAAGGCCTCTGAGGTATCCAACAAGTTAGGAGGGGGAAGCAGGTCCATGCCTCCCTCTCACCAACTGGTGAAAAGCCTTGAGTCCATTTAAACTTATTATGTGGCTTAATGGTTCATCCTGTGAATACTTCTAATGCTCAGTGAACATTGATGTCTCAATTATCCCTAAGAAAGAGGTAATTATTAATTGTGATTTAATTTGAACATTATGTGGGTGAAGACCCTTAAAGAGGGAAGCTAGTATAATTTGAACACTTAGACAAATTTTTAATCCTAATTGGGCTTAGCGATGTTTCAAGGATGTTTGATTTAATCATGTTAATTTCTCTAATCCTTGTTTAATCAATTTTTTATTTAGCCTAAGTCATCACTAAGCATTTAAGGCCTAGGTGAGTGTCTTAATTAGTTTTGAAATGGGTTAAGCTTTAAGTGGTCATGATTCATGATTTGAAATTTATTTGAAAATCAAGATAGAGGTATTAATTTGATTAATTATTGGCTTCCAAAGTCATACCCCTAAGTCTAGGATTACTTAATTTTAATAAACTTCCAAATTTTAATAATCTAGAAATTTATTAATCTTAATTAAGAAAGTGAGATTGGTTTCTACCAATTAACCCCTTTATATTTCAAACATCAAATAAATTGATTAGGATTAGAGGTTACCCATTTTCCCTCCTTGAATTAAGCCTAAATGTTAATTAAGGCAAAATCTCCAAAATTACACATTTACCCCTAAGGCTCCACAACCTCATAATTCAAATTCAACTCAAATGACTTTGAAATTTTTATCCTACCTCATTCATGGGTCAATTAAGACATCAGAGGAGAAAATATGATTTTTTAAAATTTAATTTAATTTATATAATTATTTTCATGAAAAAATTAGGATTTTCCAAAGATAATTCCTAAATTGACCAAGGTAAATTCTAATCCCTTGAAATTTTTACTGGAGGTATACCTAGAACAGATAAGCCTTTGGATCAAATTTTATAATTGTTTGAATTCTTTGTGATTTATTAGAATTATTTTAAGTTCTCAGCTATTTAATAAAAATAAAGTATTTTTGGTGGTGACAATTAAGTTTTGTGTTCTTGAAAAATCTCCCTAAAGTCAGAAAACTGAGAGGAGCAAATTTTATACTTTTTTGATTTTTCTTTGATTTATTGGAATTATTTTAGTGTAAACTCATTTTTTAGCCTTTATAAAATTATTTTTAAGCTTTTAAATTCAATATCTTTATTTAGAAAATTAGGAAAAATATTCTAATTGTTCCTAAGTAATTAGGAAGCAATTTATAACATTTCCATTAGTTTTATTATTTTTGTGATTTTTATGGATTTTTTAATTATTTAAATATTTAAAATAGGCTAAAAATCAGGTTTTTATTCTAAATATTATTTGATTTTTATAAAATATCCCTAATCACAGAGAACTCAAAAAACTAAGTTCATTAATTTTTTTAGTTATATTTAAATTTTTAAAAATTATTTTAATGCCAAGAGTGGTATTTATCTTTAAAAATCAATTTAAGTTGTCAAATGAACTCAAAATATTTTGAATTTTTTATGATGAGTTCTCTAGATCATAGATCACCGTGGAGATTAAAAATTAAGTCATTTAAATGTTTATATTTTCTAAAGTTAATTATTTTAGTGTTTTAGTATTTGTAAAATTTAAGTGGATTTTAAATGACTTAACCCATGATATTATTTCCAAAGGTTTCTCTAGTCATTTCTTAGGATTTTATAATCAATATGCTAATTTCCATGATTATTTTGAAGGAATAATGTGGACTAACTTGAAAAATATGGTTCTCTATATAGGAACCTTTTCTGACTTTGGAAAAATTAGAGAATATTTCCCTTGAAAGAGGCTACAACATGCCAAAATTTCAAGCCAACGTGATGTGTTAATATGCATAGAGAATCAAATAATTCCAAATAGTGTTTAATAAATTAAAAATATTTTATGTATCAAATGGACTTGAAGTTTATTCCACATTATTCTCCTCTGTTTACTAAGCAAGATACTGAGAAAGAGGTTATTTTTATTTTATTTTTGTGATTTTTCTACACAAAGTTATGTATTTTTGAAGTTTTGTGGACTAAATAAATAAGAAAAGGCCCTTATTTTCCTACTTATCCATGTTAACCTTGTACTGGTCGAATAAGCCACGTGTCGCTGTGTTATTAGCGCCGCCAGCCATGTCATTCCCACCCATGTCGGACCACGGTCTGTCCGACGCGATCAGGGCCACCCGATCAATACACGCTCGATCTGACGGTCATGGGTCATCATCCCAAATGAACTGGACCCAAAAATCATCCATTTTAAAACCTTATTATCTCACTCAATTCTTAATGAAATTGAGTGATTTTTTTTTAAATTCTCTTATTGACTAGTAGAACACATCCATATGGTTGATGAACGCTTAAATTGATTTTATATTCATAAATAATTAAAAGAGGCTCGGTTTAGGGTTAACTTTGAATTCCTTGGTCCAAGAGGGGTAGCTTCGATTGGATGCTTGTAGAAGCTTTGTGTGGGTTTCAGAAGCCTAGGGATGGAGCCTCTGGTCGTGGTGAAATGCCTAGACCCAAATTCGACCAAGGCCGATTTGG
>NW_018164798.1:559507-559945 GCF_001263595.1 Phalaenopsis equestris | reverse complement strand
ATGATGGGGCTTTTGTGGGGGATCTTCTTCTCTTGATGTTGGGATGGTGTGGGTGCAATTAATTTTAATTTGGTGGAGGTTTAGAGGATGTCCTATTTTGGCCTTGAAATTGAGCTCCAAAATTGAACTCAAGCAATGGATTTGAGTGGCTAAAGCAGTTTTGGTTAAGCTCAAGAGGTCTCCAGGAAGCTCTGGAAGAAGTTTTACTGAGTCTCCCCAAGGAATTTCAAGTTCTCTCTCTTTTGCCATGGAGGGGGATTTTAAATAAAATGGCTTAGGCTGGCTGCTAGGGCCAATTGAGGGGTGCATTTGGTTTCTTATGTGGAGGGCAGAGAAGCTCCAATGAACAGCTGGGCTGATTTGGCCTTTTGGTTTGAATTGGGTGAAAATCCCTTGTCTTGGCCATGGTTTTGGCCATTTTCCAGCCACCAAGGTGGC
>NW_018164798.1:557206-559456 GCF_001263595.1 Phalaenopsis equestris | reverse complement strand
GCCCACGGTGGCCGGTCGGCCAGACATTGGTCGCCTCTTGGTTCAGGGAAGTCAAGGATGGCTAATGATGATTATCTCCCAAGGGTAAGTGATGATGTTGGAGATATTTCAAGTTTGGTCCAAAAATGGGTTGAAATACCTTAATTTGTGGATGCATTGGTCCATATCATGTCATGGTGATTTTAGGAGGGTTTAGCCTGGTCTTCAGGAAGGTTTTTGTGGCTGTGAAATCATTACTTTGGTGGCTTAAACATGGTTAAGTCAATTATTGGTGAAAGGGTCCAAGTGAGAGCAAATGACCAAAGCTTGGGTTTGGGCTAGGTTAGAAATTTCAATTAACCCAAATGATTGATCAAAATTATGTAGATGATTGTTATAAAGATTTTTGGTGGAGGGTTGAAGTGTTTTTGAGTTCAATTGGTAGGTCAATTTGAGGGAACTTTGAACTTTAATCAATTTGGTCATGTAGGGCTAGGCTTGGGTCTAACTTGGGTTAGCCTTAGGCTAAGTCCAAATTGATTGTTGTAAATGGTCAATAGGGACCTCATGAAGAGTTTAAAACAAGAATTGGATACCAATTTGGTGGTTAAGGCAATCAATTGGGTGAAATTTAGGGACTTAGCCAACTTGGGGCTAAATTTGGGAATTTTGAATTTAGGCCAAAATCAAATGGATTTGAGGCTTCACCAAGGTCAATTGATGGTTGATTCTGATGTATAGGAATGTTATCAAGATTTTTCAACATTAATTGGCGTTATTTATGAGTACGACAAGGAGTGAAACAAGTTGAGGTCTAGGACATCCTGGCCTTATTTATGCACTTTGCCAACTTTTTGGAGTGGAAGCCGGAGGTGATGAGGAATGGGTTTACCATATGAAACCCATTAGTAAAGCTAATTTGAAAACTTATGAATCCCATGAAAAAATGTAGAACTAGAAGTAGGAGTCAAGAACCTTCTACTAGTAGAGATGTCCCCTCTACAAGGTATGACCTTCCACCTTCTAATTCCCCTACCCTAACTAACTTGATGAATGAGTTGACCTTGCAGCGAAAAAGTATAAGGTTAATAAATGAAAGGATTAGAGGTTTATAACGTTGACAAGATTATGATAGTGAGTACCTTCAAAGGCATTCAAATTTTGAGGTAGCTTACTGTGAAGCTCAGCTCCGACACTACAGAGGTGAGCCTGATGTTACTTTTCCTGAGTGCCTTCGATATACTCAGTATTAGCCCGATCCACCTGCTGATCAAGGAGACGAAGATATAGTTTGGGATTTTGATATCTGATAGTAATTGATGTACTTGTACCTTTTATTTTTGTAATCTTTTGTAATAGAAATGGATATTTGTGTGCATTTGTACTTTCATTTTTATGTTGTAATTGGATAATTTTTAAATTTTGTTATAAAGTTAATGTGGTAGTTAAATTTTGCATTTGAAGTATAATGGATGTTGATTAGTCTTTTGTGAATTGTAATGTAATGTGATTTTTGTTTTTGCATTTTAATTGTAATAGTCTTTTGTTTAGTATTGTGGATGTGTTAGTAAAATATTGTGTTTATTTAATGTTTTAATTTAATGTTTTAGTTTTGTAAATGTTTTAGTTTTGTACTTATTTCAAGATTTCATTACCCAATAATTTCTCTAAAGATTTGTATGTGTAGAAAGCTTCTAATGTTACAGACCAGGTGAAGTAGAAATTTTGAGAAGGACTGCGAAAAAATTTCAGAATGATGAAAATGCCTAAAATACTGAGGTATGATTTATATTTAGAGTTTTTCTTTCCACATGTATCATTTTATATTTAAAAATTTAAGTTAAAAATTTAAGTTTGGGGATTTAAGTTTGGGGGATGGAAGAAAAAGAATAATTATTTGATATCCTCTATTTTAATATTTTCAAAAATTATTAATATAATTTTATGTAGTTAATTTAATTCAGGTAACTATATTATGTAGCTATTTAAATATTATGGTAGATTTAAAGAAATATTTTTGTAATGAAAATAAATTTTGTAACTTAAGATATTTAGTATAAGAGAATAAGATTATAGTTAACTATTTAAAGTAAAAAAAAAACTATATTTTGAAGTATTAAGAATCTAGAAATTCATTTGAGAAGAAAAGATTGGGGCTCAATGATGTAAAAAAAATAAAATATTTATAAGGTAAAGGAATGCTTTGAATTTCAAATTTAGGGAAAGAAATGTGATGTTCAAAATCATTAAAGGCTATCCAGATATAGTAAT
>NW_018164798.1:555856-557071 GCF_001263595.1 Phalaenopsis equestris | reverse complement strand
ATTCCTGAACTTATATTTATGGATTAACATCTTTTACTAATAGTGTTCCCATGAAGTTCCTATCATTTGAATATTCTAAGTAACTTAATATTGCAACATATAGTCATTCTTGAAATGAATAGATAACTAGAACTCTTAAACTTGATGACTAGATACTCTTGTAGCTATGGAGTTAATTTAATTACTTGAATTTTTTTCTAAAAATCTCACTATGGTATTTATCTAAATCAAGCTTATAGTATTTCTAAATTGAAACATTACTACAATAGATCATAACTTTTACATAGTACTAAAATTGCTTGAGGACATGTAATAGCTAAGTTTTGGGGATTTTGACCAAAGAAAAATATGTTGAGATTTTCACACCTATTTTATAGTACTTTTGATGATATTGCACTTTAAAGAAAGATATTTTTTATGTTTTGTTGCAGGAATGATAAATTAGGGTCATTGGAGCAAAAAGATGCAAAAAGGAGCGAATTTGGAGCGAAAATGACCAAAATGTGAAGATTTGAACTAGGGCGCCGACGACGGACTTTTCCCAATACTCCAAATTTAATTCACTTAAAGGGCCCGCCGACAGCGCCCTCGAAGCCACCGACGGCGAGCTCGGCAGTTATGTCCAATAATGCATTGGATGAGGATGAATTTTGGAGGGGTGCTTAGGCAACGCTTGGGAAAACTCATCCACATCTTTAAAGAGAAGACTTTCACCAAAAATAGAAGAGGGGGAGGCTCAAAATTGAAGTGTGGGAAAAGTGTAGAGAGTCTAAATTGTGAGAATTCTTGGAGAGATTATAAGAGTGGAGGGAAAGTGAAAGATTTCTTCCTCCTTCCGCTTCGAAGAGGAATTTTGTGTGATGTAAAGAAAGGAAGAGATTCAGAGGAACTTTGAGGAATTTGCTTGGGGAGAAATTATAAATAAGTTTATTTATTGTTGTAGTTTGTATGAATTTGATTTTATATGTGAATTCCGAGTTTTGTTGTGTTTTCTCCATGAGATCTGAATAGTTTTCTCTGTCTTTCTCCTTGCCTTGGGATTTTTGAAATGGTGATTTGAATTGGTGAAGCCATGAAAATGTTAAAGAAATTGTGATGATCTTTTCACTTCGATCTTAATTTACTTTCAATCTGGCCAATTGATTTGTTAAAATATGTTGAGTTTTACAACTAAAGTGAAGATTACATCCAAGATTCAGGGAGGTCAAAACCCTT
>NW_018164798.1:550594-555627 GCF_001263595.1 Phalaenopsis equestris | reverse complement strand
GGGAACATGGGAGCGCAAAAGAGAGAGTCGGTATACTCTCAGCCTAGCCGCAGATTCAAAAAACAAGCGTAGGTTTAGTCAATGTTCTTTATGCCGGGACCAAATGGTAAACAATAAGTATGCTCCTATTTGGCATAATACAACTAGAACTGATTCACTTTATCCATTCACTATAATTTCTTGACAAGGAGAGGGATGCTTTTTTATATATTGAATATCACATTAGAACCTTCATTAGTATAATTAGTTATTTAATAGTTATTAAAATTACATATTTATTTCAATTATCTATTAGTGACAGATAAGCAAATTGAATTCCATTTTTGTGATTAAAGTATTACTTTTCTAAAATCTTAGTCCTTAGTTCTAATATTACTCCCTGTGGGATGGATATCTAGGACTCCATTAGAGCCCTATATTACTTGAGCGATAATATAATGCATTGATAAATGTGACTTCAGAATTACTGAATATTTTATACATATATCTTTATCAAATCTATAACTGTTATTAAATTTTTGGTGCAGTTACTAAGGAATTAAATCTTTTAGCAGCAGTAATAAATACTTAAATTTTTAAGCATATATAAAGTCGCTGTCACTTGCCTTCTCCCATTTCCCAAATAAATAACTGTTCAGCCTTAGATCCATTCTTCAACATGTTTTTCCATGTCCTTGAATCCCCAATCTATTAGTCACAAGAGAAGGATGCAGATCTTTGCAGTATTTTCCTTCCATCCTTTTAGCCCAAAGAGAATTCTACGCTCTAAACATAACCCAGAGTTTACAAAAGTTGGCTTAGGTAATCTGCTGGAAGCTTTTAAACCCCAGCCCACCAACTCTAGTGCTGCCACAAATTTTTTGCCACCTCACCCAATGCACCGGCTTTCTCTGACCTGCCCATATGAATCTATTGAAACTTCTTTCAAGAGTAGATTGGATGGATTTCTTGATGATAGATACCTGTGAAATATAAGATGAAAGAGCAGCCCAAATACTTTTGAGGATGGTAATTCTTCCCCCATTTGAGTGGAAAGAGTTAGATTAGTTCTTAAGTTTGTCTTGGACTTTTAAAATAATATCATCAAATTGGACTTGCCTTGTCCTCCCTTTGAGCAGTAAAGTCCCCAAGTATTTTAGCGGAAGACAGCTAGTGCAAAAGCTAGTAAGTTCTGAAATACAACGCTTGATATCTAGTTTCACTCTTCTACTAAACACTGCTTGACATTTTTTTTTTTATGAAATTTTATTCCAGCGCATTCTTGAAACTTCTCCAAACATTGGAAAACCAATTTAACTACTTGTTTAGTAGCTTTCAAAAATACAACAACATCAATAGCAAAAGCTAAATGGTTCACAGAAATGTTAGACCCGTGGCTATATTGTGAGTGAGGAGATTTGGCCATTAATTAGTTCAACAATCTAGACAAATAATCAAAAACAATTATGAAGATAGTAGGGGATAAAGGGTCACCTTGCTTGATACCTCTACAGGCTATGAAGAAGCTTTGGAACTTCCCATTAATGAAAATAGAATGCTAGTTGTTATTTAGCCACCTATGGATTAAAGAAACAAAAGACTGAGAGAATCCCCTTGCAGATAGCACCTCCTCAATGAATCCCTAATGTAAGGTATCATAAGCCTTTTGGATATCAAGTTTAAAATAAGATTCCCACCTCTACACTGTTTGCCTAAATCTAGGACTAATTCTTGAGCCAAGAGAACATTCTCCACTATGCTTCTCTCTTGTACAAAGGCTGACTGATTTTCACTGATGAGATGATGTAAATGAGGCTGCAGTCTATTGGAAATCACCTTACTAATAATTTTAGCCAAACATTAGTAAGGTTGATTGGCCTGAAATGATCCCAATAGAGCTTGGAGCTGTTTTTGGGAATTAAGGTGATGGTAGAGCTTTTAAAATAGTTAGGCAGATCCATCCCTCTAAAAAAACTTTGCACAAACTCAACAATATCCCCTTTAATGATCTTCCATGCTTTCTTATAGACATTTGCTGAAAATCCATCAGGGCATGCCATTTTGGAGCTGTCAATGGAGGTCAAGGCTGACCAAATTTCCAGCTCCTCAGGAATAAAAGCCAAGTCCACATTCCTTGTGTAACTTTGATCTTCACAAAAGAGATCTTGCTGAATTGGAAGCCTGAAGACTGGAGGTTGAGTGAAGAGAGTTTGGAAATAAATAATAGCACTAGCAACAATTAAGTTTTTAGATTTAATCTACTGCCCGCTCAGAAGGATCCCTAATCTTGTGAATGGTGTTACATTTCCTCCTATATTTGATACAAGCATGAAAATTCTTAGAGTTTCTAATCCCTTCACCAAATCTGGTCTTAGCAACCCTTTGAGCATAAAATTCCTCCTGCGTACAAATTGCATTCATCAAATTTTCATTAGCTAGCATTAGATCATTTTTTGTATCAAGATTGTTTTCCAGCCTGGTCTCCAAAGCTTTCACTTCCTTTTCAGTCTCCATTAATTTCAAATTGATATCCCCCACCATAGTCCAGTTCCAATTAGATAGTTGTTTACCAATGTTCTTTTGCAGCATCCATAGTTTAATCAGAGGATTAGAGTGGTGACAGCCTCTCCACCAAAGGAGTTTGATTAAGAAAATCTTGGTGAGAAGACCACATGTTGAGATTCTAAAGCTAGACTTATGCTTGATTGGAGAGGCAGAGATAGTGATAAGTAAAGGCCTGTGATTTGATCCTGTCATACTTAGATGTTGAAAAGAAGTATGTAGAAACTCACTCAACCAAAGAGAATTGACAAGGATTCTATCCAATATTTCCCATAAAGATCCTCTCCTCTATGTAAACTTGGGATAAGTAAAACCAAGATCAAATAAGCCAAGCAAGAAAATATTCTCATTGAAGTAGTTCATAGATTTAGTATCAGGTGGATTGCCTCCTAGTTTTTCATAAGGAGCTGAAATGAAATTGAAATCCCCACCCACCAACCATAATGAGTTGCAGGATCTACTAATAACAAGAATTCTCTCTAAAAGCTCCATTCTTTCCCTTGAGGAGCTTCCAACATAAACAAAAGTGTCCAGCCCCTCCTGACCCCCTAAGATAAACTTGATGTGAAGGAATTGTGGGTGATTCCCCAAAATCTGACGCACAACTTCCTTTCTATAAAGTACCCAAATTTTATTATTCAAATTAGCTAAATGAGAGAAACCAAAAAATTTTCTAAGGATTTTCTGGGAGTTTTTGTAGACCATAGGCTCCAAAATAGCCACAAACCAAAACTTATACATCCTATTCAGAGAAATAAGTCTGTTAAGTGACTTAGGATGTTCCAATCCTCTAACATTCCAACACAAAAGGTTCATCATCCAATGGAGATGGATTTACCCCTCCTTCTAGATCTTGCCACTCCTTCTAGATTTTTCTATGGCCTCCTTTGTTTCATTATGAGTTTTTTTGTCTCTGAATGAGTATGTTCCTCCCTTCAAAATGGTCAAATCCTGGTTGCCCTTTTTCTTTTTTTTTGTTTTTTGGATCTGCCATTAATCTACCACGGCAGTCTGTAAATCATCAACTAAGGTAGAGTCCACATGATAATCCTTATGAACCACCTCACCAATTTCCAGCTAAGAAATCTGGGGCACACAAGTAATAGTTTCCTCAGCAGTGTCTGCAATAGCACTAGCTATGACCTGTACAGCTAAAGGTTCTTGGAGACTTCTTGAAGGACCAGCTTAATCATTGTATCTACTATCAGTAATTTCATTCAAAAGAGTATGGTGGTTAGGACTAGCAGTGGCCATACTTTTGTATGCACTATCACTCTCAATAATCAAGGCAGTATTAGTGACCTAGTGAATTTTAGCATGAACCCTGGCTTTATTCCCAGAATTGATAGAATCAGGATTGTCAGAAGTAATTGCCCCTTCCCTCACATGCTCCACCAAAGGGTACACAGGCAAATCAGCATTCTTTGGGGCCCCAGGATTAGAATTCCTGAGATGAGGGTGCAGTTTGAAACACTTATTATTTGTATGCCCAAACATACAGTAGTGGAAGCAATAATATGGTATTTTTTCTGCAATAATTTTCTGCCATAGCCATTGTGTTCAGTACCCAACCATATTTCATCAATTGTTGGAAGAGTTATGTCCCTTTTAACTAGGATTCTGGCTACAGAAGGTCTTGATAAGTTGAAAGTAGGAACATCTAATATTATGGGTTTACCCAAAGCCTCTCCAATATTAAACAGAACTTTAAGATTGAAAAAAATGAAACTTTAAGCCTGGAAGTTTAAACCATATAGGGACTATTGGAAGTTCCTTGCTAGAATCAAATTCAGTGGACCACTTTAGAATCTTCATAGTGTTGCCTTCAATCTGTAGAACTTGCTTAGAAAAAAAACTCTAGCATAATCATCTTCTCTTGTTAGGTGGATTAAAATGTGTCTTCCATCAAAGAGGCCAACTCTCCAAGCTCTTTTAAGTTTAATGCCATCAAAAAACTTCCTTATAGCTTTCATTTTAGGGTGACCTAACTGAAATTTACCTATGAGAGTAAAATTACAAATCTCAGTCAAGTTTTAGATATCCTCATCATTATTAAAAATAGACTTTTTTTCACTCTTCCTGCTCAAAGGTTTGATGATCAGGTCAACCACCTCATGGTAACTTTGAGGAAAAACCAAGTCATCAAAGTCTTTAATAGTGTCAAAGCCTTTTCCAACAATAATGGCAAAAGTAGCCTTTGCCCATTGAATATAAGTGGCTAAATCCACATTATTTTGTTCAGCCATCTAATCTCCACATCAATGGAACAGTAACCCAACCTCAATTGAAAAAGAGAAGTTTTTCAAGAAGCAGAAAATCCAGAGAAAACATCAAGAAGATTCCAGAGAAAGAAGAAAACCCAAGTAAAAAAGGAAAAGTAAGATCGGAGAAGAGCTAGAAACCACCACAAACTTTAGGTAGTCCATGGAAACCCTAGCAGAGCTGCTCCAAGCCAGCCACCACCTTCATTATATATATATATATATATATAT
>NW_018164798.1:530188-550584 GCF_001263595.1 Phalaenopsis equestris | reverse complement strand
TATATATATATATAAGGAGCTATTAGTGGCTCCGTCCATGTTAGATTAAAAATAAGGTTACAAGATCCAAAGTAATCTGGAGAAGGATTGACTCAGTACTTGAATCAACACTCCTCCCAAAAAAACTATTAGCAATACAAAGAAACAAAACAAAAAAAACTTGGACTAAACAAAAAAGACCCTTAAAGCATTAGGATGATTACAAAAGGAATTGGGAAATAGAGAAACTTCAGTTGGAAATCACTGTCTCCATTGATCTTGATTTACAATTCTGAAATGTTGGACATTTAGCTTATTTGCTTACAACAAAAACTGAAGGGCTGGAGGAGGATTAGCAACAACTGATAAGTCATTTGAGTTTTGACCTTGTTTGGAAAGCCAATTGGCCAGCTAGTTCCCTTCCCTGTAAATGAAGGTAAACTTGATGTGAAGTGTAAGATAAGGTCTCTGATTTTTTGGATAAAAAATGAGTGATGCCATGGAGGTTCTTCCTTAGGTTCAATAGTTTAATGACTGCAGCAGAATCCACTTCCATCCATACATTATACCAGCCAATCTTGATGGCAAGATTGAGAGCTCAACAAACAGCAATCAATTATGTTTCAATAACATCAACAGCCATTACAGAAGTATAGAAATACTGTAGGCAATTTCTAAGGTAGTTTCTGTAGATACCCCTCACTCTAGCTCCAATTTTTTAAAAACTTCCAGCTGTATTTATCTTCACAATGTGTTTTTCAAGGGGTTTCTAATAAACTTTATAGATTTGAATAGGATCAAACTTTTCAGTTGAGTAAAAGTTTGAAATATTCAGAAATCTTTTGAATTTGATCATCTTGTGTAAGTAAGAAATACTGTTTCAGACAGTCTTCTCAATATTAGGTATGATATCTTCAAACTTAGCCTTGTTTCTTTCCATCCAAATAAACCAAACAATAATTAAAGGTATAAAAGCATAATTCTTCTTATACCAGTTCTGCCAGTAGGTGGTTAATCTGTCCCAAGTAAAGTTTTTCCCATCAATTTTTAGATGTATCAACATCTGGTGGCACACTTGTTGGGCAAATTTACATTCAAAATAGAGGTGTGGCAAAGATTCCTCTTCCTGCAGAAAAAGCCAGCATTTGGAAGGACCCCTCAAACCTTTTAATTTGAGAATGTCATTTTCGGGTAGAAGGTTTTGGAATATCCTCCAGCAAAGAAAAGACAAGGATGGGGATAAGAATTTAATCCAAATAATAGCTCCCCAAGACATTTTCTCCCAGCTGAAAAGTTTGGAGTAAATAGCTTTGGTGAGACTTTTGTTAGAGAAGGCTTGCCAAACAATTTTATCAGTTTTGCTTATATCAATTTTTATGCTGGCAACTTTAAGGATTGGATGGGCTTGCAAAATGTTGGACAGTTTAAGTATAGACCAGTTATTTTCATCCCAACAATCAGCAACTTTAATATCAAGGTTAGGGACATTGGTAATTGGAAATAACCAGTCTTTGGGGCACCAGTTATCAAGCCAAAAATTGATATCACCTTTCCCAAAGTCCCAAATAAAGAGGTTTTCAGCAGTTTGCCTTATGTTCAGCATCTTCATCCAATTTTTGCAGTCGTCATTTTTCTTACCAACAAGGGTGGGATGCTAGTCTCTGCAATATTTAACACTCATGAATTTAGCCCACAATGAAGTTTGAGCTCTGAATATGATCTAGAGTTTATAAAGATTGTTCGAAAGGAGCTGATTTAAACCCTTGAAGCCAATGCCCCCAGCCAACTGTGGTTTAGCTACCATTTGCCAAGATGCTCAGTCCATTTGTTGTCTTTGACTTGACCACAAAAATATGTTGAAAGCTCTTTCTAACTGCATTTGAGTGCTTTTCATGGTATTTGTCATCTGTAGGATATAAGAAGGAAAGGTTGTTAGAATACTTATCAACAGAGTAATTCTACCCTCATTAGATAAAAAAGATTGAGTCCACCCATTTAGAAAAGAAGTAATCTTGTTTATGACTTCCTAAAATTGTATTTGCTTTGTTTTGCCAGTAAGTAGAAGTACACTTAAATACTTGATAGTAAGCTAGCAGTTAGAAAAGCCATTATAATCGGATGCCCATTGTTTGCAGTTATGGGATGCTTGCTTATTAAAAATCAGGTGACATTTTTCAGAGTTAAAATATAGCCCTGAATGTTCTTGAAATTTTTGAAGGGTCTGAAACACCTTTTTCATAGCATTCATATGGGCTTTAGAGAAAACCATAATATCATCACCATAGAGTAAGTAATAGCTATGTTAGATCTATGGTGATATCTAGTGTAACTTTGGTTCAGAAGAGTAGCATCAAGAATTCTAGACAGATAATCAATAGCAAGGATAAAAATAGTTGAGGATAAGGGATCCCCTTGCTTCAAACCTCGAGCAGCAGTGAATGACCCCCAGCCTTTGCCATTTATAAGAATGGAATGATCATTTTTGTGTAGCCATCTCTGTATGAGTTGATAGAAATCAGGCTTAAATCCTCTAGTAGTTAGAATATCCAAAATAAATTCCCAACCGACAGTATCATAAGCCTTCCTTAGATCCAATTTGTAAATTAGATTGCCTCCTCTACAAGTCTTGTTTAGATCCTAAAGTAGTTCCTGAGCCAGAAGGGTATTATCTATGATAGACCTTCCCTTCACAAAAGCAGTTTGGTTGGGTTTTATAATGCAGTTAAGATGAGCTTGAAGCCTATTGACAATAATTTTACTATTTGCTTTGCTGAGAGCAGTAGTTAAACAAATTGGCCTGAAATGATTTTGTGTTTGTTGAATATTAAACTTGGAAATCAGAACAAAGGTAGATGCACTGAATTACTTTGGGAGATTGTTTCCTTGAAAAAGACTTGCCACAACAGCAATAACATCAAATTTTATAGTTTCCCAGGATTTTTTATATAACTCAGCTGTAAATCCATTAGGGCTAGTTGATTTATCACTATCAATAGAATTGATAACATCCCAAGTTTTTCTTTTATTTGGGATATCAATGAGATTGAGATTTGAAGTGTAGTTCGGTTCAACAGAGAAATAGGCTTTATCAATAAGGATTCTGTGATTCTACACTTGATTTAACAAGTTTTGGTAGTAGCTTATTACATCATAGGCTATCTTAGAATTATCATGTAACCACTTCCCCTCGGTATTTTGGATAGCATGGATTGTATTACAATTCTTCTTGTACTTAATTTAAGCATGACAGAATCTAGTATTTCTGTCCCCATCTGTAAAGATATTCATAGTTGCCTTCTGCTTAAGAAATTTTTCTTGATATTCAGTAGCAATAAGAAGGTTATGTTGACCAATAATTAGATCCCTTTTCTCCACCTATCCTTCCTATTCTTTTTGCTCCAATCTTGTCACTTAATTTTTAATCTATCAAGGCTAGCTGATTTATTACTATCAATAGAATTGATAACATCCAAAATTTCTTTTTCATTTGGGATATCTGTGAGATTGAGATTTGAAGTGTAGTTCAGTTCAATAGAGAAATAGGCTTTATCAATAGGGATTCTGTGATTCTACACTTGATTTAACAAGTTTTGGTAGTAGCTTATTACGTCATAGGCTATCTCAGAATTATCATGTAACCACTTCCCCTCAGTATTTTGGATAGCATGGATTGTATTACAATTCCTCTT
Organism: Phalaenopsis equestris; assembly: GCF_001263595.1. Classification (NCBI taxonomy): domain Eukaryota; kingdom Viridiplantae; phylum Streptophyta; class Magnoliopsida; order Asparagales; family Orchidaceae; genus Phalaenopsis; species Phalaenopsis equestris. The sequence goes on along the minus strand of NW_018164798.1, from coordinate 546,916 downwards.
TTACTTAATTTAAGCATGATAGAATCTAGTATTTCTATCCCCATCTGTAAAGATATTCATAGTTGCCTTCTGCTTAAGAAATTTTTCTTGATATTCAATAGCAGTAAGAAGGTTGTGTTGACCAATAATTAGATCCTTTTTCTCCACTTATCCTTCCTATTCTTTTTGCTCCAATCTTGTCACTTCTTTTTCAACATCTTGTACATTAGTGAGAACATTTCAAAAAGCTTGCGAACTCCACTTTCTAAGTGCTTTGCCAGTTTTGATTTGCAACAAACTGAGTTTAATTAAAGGGTCAGGGTGAGATATGCCTTTCCAAAGATCAAAAATGTTAGATTTGTAAGAAGGATGGGAAGATCACATGTTAAGGTATCTAAAAGGGGGAGGGGAATGGGTAGGTTCAGATGTGGTAATGTTAATCAGGATTGGCCTGTGGTCAGAACCAGTAAAGCTGAGGTGAGTGACAAAAGTAAGGAGAAAATGAGTAAACCAATTATCATTAACCATAACTCTATCAAGCCTCTCCCAAATGGCACGCCTTTTTTATGTGAAAGCTGGCCCATTGTAACCCAAATCAAAAAGCCCAGAACTGTTAATGTTGTCATTGAAGGTGTTCATCTTGGCTAAGCTGGGAGCCCTCTCCCTAGATTTCTTAGAAGAGGAGGTAATGCAGTTGAAATCTCCCCCCACCAATCTTGGGGAGTTCATATGTTGGCTCATGTTCAGTAGACAATGCTAAAGCTCTTTCCTATAACCCTTTATACATCCTGCATAAATAAAGGTAGCACATCCCATGTGGCCATTAATATTAAAGGAGATGTGAATTAATTTCTAGTGGTTTGTTAAAATGTTCCAACTAACTTTCTTTCTGTAGAAAATATAGATTTTACTGTTGGTATTAGCAAAATGATTGAAACCTGAGAACATTTTAATCAATTTTTGAGAGATCTTATGAACTATAGGTTCAAGTATAATTATGCACCACAACTTATATTTTAAGTTAAGATGTAGAACTCTTTTAAGAGAAAGGGGATAAGCCATTCCCCTTATATTTCAACAAAGAAGATTAATCATTGGTTGGGGAGGGGGTGGAGGATGGTTGTGATCTTTATCTGGTTCTTCCTTTATGGATTTGAAAAGGAGAACCATTGTTTGTTTTGTCTTTGCCTTCTGTCTTCATAGAGTTAGCCCCTTGTTGCAATTTCTGTACTTCAGTGACTGGTTTTTTCCTTCTCCTTGCTGTTTGGACTTGCCAATCTTCTTCTAGTGCCTATTTTATACCATTAATTAAGATATCTTCAAGGTTTTTGTCTGGAATTTCTGTGTGGATAGTAGCCCCCAGATCATCTTGTAAAGAGGGTGAAGGAGTGATCATTATAATTTCATTAACTTTCTTTCTTATTTCGATGATTGGGGAATCCACTGCATTTCTATTATGTGGTGAGCCAGACAGCTCACCTAATGGATCACCTGAAGAGGAGCAAACAGTGTTTATTGGAAGAAATTCTTCAATTCTGTAAGTGGTTTTATTTCTGTTGTTTTCCCCATGTTTGGGAAGGTTTGTTTCTTTAAGTTGAGTTGTTTCATCATGCTCAACTGGATATTCTTGTTGTCTGTCAGAGGGATTTTCTATTTCTTCATTTTATTTTGTGCCTATTCTTCCTTGTTGTGTTCGACCTTCAAAATTCTGATTGGGTTCCCTCACCTTAAAATTTGTAGCATCTTTCCAGAGTGTGTGCAAACGTTTTGCAATGTTTACAGTAATAAGGCTTTTGTTCCATGACAAACTCCTGCCAAAATCCTTTAGCTTCATCACCTATCCATACTCTTTTTAGCTCAGGCAGAGTGATGTTCGTTTCAATGAGAATTCTTGCACTCACTAGTCTTGCATTATTATAGGTAGGTGCATCCACCTTGAGAGGAGTACCTATAGCACTCCCAATATTAAATAAAGCATTAATATTGAATATGTGAAGAGGGAGTCCTGGTAATTTGAACCAAATTGGGACCACAAATGGCTCCTTGGTAGGATCAAAATCAGGAGTCCATTCGAGGATTTTCATTTCAGCTCCAGCAATTATGATGGTCTATTTTGCAAAGACTCAAGCATAGTCTTCCTCAATGGTTAATTGGATTAGAAGATGCCTCCCATCAAGTATTCTTAACTTCCATGATCCAATAAACTGTAGGAAATCAAGGAATCCTCTCACCAGCTCCATTTTAGGGTGTCCCAGACTAAATTTTCCAATCACAGTGAACTGAACCTACGTGCTTAGTGTGTTAAGTTCCTGAGCTGAGAAAAAAATAGAAGGTTCTCCTTCTTTAAGTTCAACAAGATGAATGAAAGGTGAAATACCTTTCCCTGCAGCAATGTCATGAAACTCCTGTGGGAATACTAATTTTTCCATGTCTTGTAAAGTATCCACATATTTTCCTACCACTCCGGCATGAGTGGCACGAGTCCTCTGAACATTGGTTTCCAAGTCAATAGGGGATGACATGAGGAAATCTATGCACAGGGCATCAGAACTCAAGAAAGACCAAAGGAACAGTAACCCAGATATTGCTTGAGCCCGGGAAGGAATCAACTCCCAACAAGCCCAAAAAAGTGAGTCACCTTAAAAGAACAACCAACTTCAGTAAAAAGAAAGCACAAGAGCCATTGTCTTCATTGGAACAGTAACTTCAATTTTGAAATGCCAAAACCCAGGAAATTAGAAAGAAAAGCTCCCCAACAACCAGAAAGTCCTTGGAGACCCTCCCACACCAGCCAAAGGTCCTCCTCCAGAGAGCAGTCGCTAACCTCCATCATTGTCACAGAAACCCTAGCAAAGCAGTTTCTTTCGCTACCATCTTTCATATATATATATATAGTTTAAATGAAAGAGCACAACACCTAAACCCTGTATTTATCCCAAAAGATAAACACGAGACTTGAGGATGAGGCTCGAACAAATAAACTAAGAAATATATGACAACCGTTTGGTCTTCAAAACCATTTTATTTGCCGATAAATTCTCTTATTTAATATGAAAAATTAAATAGGGTCTATATTAAGCTGGGTTCGGAAAAGCTTCCTATAAAAGCAAGCCCTTTTACATCTTAAATGGCCGAAGTCACTTAAGAAAACTCTCGATAAAAATCAGGAAATATTATCTTCAAAGAGATCAAAAGGAAAGAGCTTTTCAACGAGATTGGACAAGGAGGTGCGAAAGGGGAATGGTTCAAATTTGGAACATTTTGTTGTAGAGTCCAAAAGAGGAAGAACTAAGGGATGTCATAAATCCAAAGGAGAACCTCGAAAGGAGAACCTCGGTGACGAACCTCGGTGACTACCCAAGATATTCTAATGTTTGGCTTTAGTTTTCAGGAGAAATTATTTAAATGTTTCATCTTGTTAATTTTATTATTTAGGACTTACATTCATGTGAAATGATCACATAAATAGCCTGGAAGATATGAGGATTTAGGTTACGATGGACGACAACCGCGGAATCCTAAGACGAGTTAGAGCTTATATTGTATAACAGAGCCACACAAAGGCCTAAAGAAATGGTTGAGGAATTATGACGAACTAGGAGAACGACCTCAAAATCCTATGGCTTGGTTGTTTAATTCTAAGGAAGGAAATTAATTTAGTTGATGTAGACGTGTTTTGCTATGGACGATGGCTGTGCTGCTCACCATGCTAGCTCAAAGCTCCTTCCCGTAACGAGTTTAAGTTTTCTAGTGTGTTAGGTTATGATGTTAAATCAAATTTCCCTATGGTTAAAGTTCTTTAAATGTTATGGGGCATATTAAAGTTGATTAGAGGGACATCAGTTAGGATCCTAAAATTCGCTCATTTCGGTACCACTATTTTCTATCGGATTCACTTAGTCCAAATGAATTAACTAAACTCAACATAATAAATTTTGAACTTTCATTTAGACCGTGGGAAGTCTCGTTAGTAATAGCAGGTTACCTCCTTCGAGGGATTTCCAATCACCCAATAGAGACGTCTTAATTTATTTGCAATTGTGGTTTCATGATGTTTGTGATTAAATTTTGAGTTGTTTTATATTTTGATTATTATGAAGGTCATTTTCATCTTGGTTGATTTTAGTTTTTGTTTTGGTTTTGTGGTTATCGTAGCAGATTTAGGTTTTCATGCAGAGTGACATCGTTGTTTAATGTGCAAGTTTGAAATAAGAAGTACAAGAAGATAAATGCATTAATTTAAAAGCGTACCTGTCTAGACTTCTCACTCCACCACCTGAAAGGTTAGTACTTGCAAGTATTCCTAGAAGGTTTAAGTTGTAAGAGTAGATGAAGGTTTAACTACCAAACCCCAAGTTATGATTTTGTTGAATCTCAGTTGAATCTTGATTTTGTTGAATCTCAGAAGATCCTAGTGGATAATTTTAGAACAAAATATGGCAAGTCCAATTTGCCCTTCATGATATTCAATAGATTTCAAAATGTTCAAGGTGCGGCTCTAGATCATTTTGAATATCTCATGAAATATCCCTAGTTCATTTTGATCTTATCATAATGTTCCAATAATCATCAGAGGCTAGAGTTTGGCTACCCCATTGCTCATTGAAGTTTAATAATTTAATTATCCCAACGATATGATACTCGATTAGTCAATTGATGTTTTATTTAAAAGTTATGTGAGTGGGTGCCTTTAAGGTGTGTTTGAGTCATTTAAGATTGTGGTGCTCAGAGTTAAAGTTAGGCTTGTAGTGCTTAAAGATGTTAATCATCAATCATATAATTTTCTAAATCCAGTCAACTTGGTCAACTTGAGTTTAGAAATCAGTTTAGAAATCGAACTTATGTCACTACCAAGCCTTTAACAATAATAATGAGTGAAATGGTGGTTTTCAAAGTTTTGACTAAAGTGTCATATATCCTTATTAAATGATCACATCATCCTCAACTTTTTTCTTAAGAAATGTAAATTATCATCTTTCTGGCTTAAGCCCATCACTTAAGAATCATTTGATCTTTAATTGACTTCCAAGTCATGAAGATTAGGAGAATTATGGTTTTAGTTGATATTGTGCAAGGGTGTTGAATGGGTTTCTACCTTTAGCCCCATTGTATTTCAATCATCTAAACATATTTATTAAGATCAAAATTGCCCATTTTCCCTTTGATAACCCTAAATTTTGAATAAGGCACCAAAGTTTAAAATTACCACTTTGCCCTTGGGGTACTTCACCTCTAACACATTAAACACAACTCAAATGATTTTGAGGGTTTAGAGTATCATATCCATGAGGTAATTAGGATATTAGAGGAGGATATATGGATCTCTCAAACATTAATTTAATTTAGATAATTATTTAAATCCATAAAATAAGATTTTCAAAAGGTGATTTATTTTTCTTCCTAAAATAAAGTTTTTATTTATGAGAAAACTACCATAGGATTGCTTAGGTCAGAGAAATATTTAGGTAAAATTTCATGACTTTTTTGAATTAATTTTTTTTTATTATTATTTTAGTTTAGACCAATTTTATAGAAAATAGTGTTTTAATTACAAAAATTATTTTTATATTTTTATTGGACTTCTTTGAGTTTATAAAACTGAGAGAATCAAATTTTATGTTTTTGTGATTTTTAATTTATTTATTTTAATTATTTTAGTGAGAAAATAATGAAAATTCACTTTTAAGCTTTTAAAATTTATTTTAACTTAGAAAAATTAGGAAAAATGTCTTAATGAATTCTAAATTTTACTGAGTCCTAAGTGATTAGAGAACATTTAAGGATATTTTGAAATATTTTTAATATTTTTGGAATTATTTTTTATTTTTCATTATCTTATATTCAAAATGAGGCTCAAAATCAAGTAATTTACCAGAAATAAATTTTATTTTTCCTAAGTGCCTCTGATCACAAGGAAGTCATAAAACCACTTTTCATAATTTCTCTAAGCGTATTTAATTTACTATAATTATTTTTGTATAAAAATACAAACTTTCTTAAAAAATCCACTTTAGTGCTTAAACTAAGCCAAATAATTTTCAAATTTTTACAGTGGGTATATATGATTTTTATGAATAATGTGAAGTTGATTTTAATGTGAAGTTGATTTTGTTGTTGATTTTGTTAATTTTTTATTTGTATTTAATTTACAAAAATTAATACAAGGTATTCACAAATAACTAAGTATTGAAATTCAAAAAATGATTTAAAGCATCACATTATTTTCGTAGATTTCTTTGGCCACAGCTAACCTACTGAAAATGTTCTGATAATTTTCAAGTGATGTTTTGATTTATATAATTAAAATAAGCCAAAATTTTCACCTTAGTTTAAATAACTAGCGTTAGAGGTATAGAGATGCCCTCTGACCTTGGAAAAATCAGAGAACATGGCCTTCGTGATGAGGAATAAACCCTAAAAATCTTAAGCTATGGTGAGCACTCCTTTATCATGGAGAGATAAAATACCACAGAGGGTATTTAATTAATTTAAATCCATGTGTTTGAAAAATAATTTTTATTTTTTGTCCACATTATTCTCCTCTGTTCACTGAGCAGGAGGGTATTTTTATTTAATTTTTATGATTTTTCTAGAGAATGATAAGGATTTTTTAAGTTTAGGAATTTAAAATATTTGAAAAATTCCATGTTTTTCTACTTATCCACGCGGCACCAACTTATCCTCGTCTTCTCCGAAGGCTTGATGCGTTGCTCCGCCATTTGATGCCACCAGCCACATAGCCTCCACGCAGACCGCACTTTATGCACCATGGATCTGTCTGGCTTGATCTGCTCCGTCTGTTGAATAGAAGCGCGATTGGACGACTCTCCATTATCATCTCCAAGTGATCTAACCCATGAGCCATGCACACTAAAAACTTAAGATCTTGGCCTAGACTCAACCAAATTGCATGGGATTTTTTTCAGAAACTTCATCTACTCAAGACAAACCTATCTATATGGATTATATGATATAAAATACAATAAATATGTATGAAGAGTAAAAATAAGCTCGGATTAGGGTTAAGATTCAATGCCTTTGTCTTAGAGGGGAGGCCTCAATCAGATGGTTTTGGTAGCTTCAATTGGTCCCAACAAACCTCCAGATTAAGTCCCAAGCCTTGGTAAATGGTCTAGTTATTAATTTGATCAAGGTGGTTTTCATGTGTTAATCTAGAGCTAGGTTAGAGGCTTTTTCAAAGAGGGCTTTTATAGGGAATCAACTTCTCTCACTGTGGGGATGGTGTGTGCACAAGTACTATGAGTTTGGTGAGTTGTGGAGCTCTGGAGCTGTGGAGAGTTCTATCTCAATTTTCGTAGAAATTTGAGCTCAAAATTGAGCTTCCACAATGGGGATCAGTGGGGGAAAATGGTGCGCTTGAACTGAGGAGGTCTTAGGGAGTCTCTGAGAGCAATTTGGCAGAGTTTTCTTAAGAAAGTTTCAGCTCTTCTTTTTTTTTTCCATGGAGGTGAGGTTTAAATAAAATGTCCTAGGGTGTCTATCATGGCCAATTGAAGGGGTGCAAAATGGTGCTTAGGTGGATGGTTTTGAAGTGCTAAAGCCAATTGGAATTTGCCAGCTTAGATGGGTGAGTTTATGTTTGAATTTTGGCTTGGGGCTCTCAAATTTGGTGTTTTCCAGCCACAAGTCTTGCCAGTAAATCTACGGGAGGTGGCCAGGAGGTCAGGTGATCCAGTGGTAGGGTTAATTAAGGTTAACCCTAAATGGCAAGTGATGATGTGGGAGATTTTTGGTTAAGGCCCATAAATAGGCATAAATCCCTTAATTTAGGGATCAAATGGTACATAGCTCACCATGGCTTGTCCAAGGGGATTTAGCCTGGTCAATATACTGTACTTAGTTGATGTGGAGTCATCAATTTGGTGGCTTTGAGATGACTATGTTAATTTTGGTGTGTGGGTCCAATTTGGGTCTAAATGGCTAAGAGTTGAGCTTGGGTTTGGATAGCCATGAATTTGAGCCCAATTAATTGATCAAAATTGTATGGATGATGTTCATGAAGATTTTTAGTGAAGTATTGAAATGATTTTAAGTCCAATTGGAAGCTCAATTTGAAGGATCTTGGGATTTTGGTCAATTTGGGCTTGTTGGACTAGACTTGGATCTAGGTCGGGCTAAGGTTGGGTGAGGTTCAAATTGAACTTTGAAAATGGTATATAGGAATGTCATGAAGTGTTTTTAACATAAATTGGGTGCCAATTTTGGTTTCAAGGCATTCAATTTGGTGGAATTTGGAGACATAGCCAATTTGGGGGAATTTTGGGGATTTTTGGAATTAGGTTAAAATTAAACGAAGCTGTGGCTTCACCAAGGCCAAATCAAGGTTATTTTTGGTTTTTATGAGTGTTATAAAAGATTTAGGATCCAAATTGGGGCAAACTAAGTAGGCTATGGGGTTCAATTTGGGGGAATTAAGTCATAGAACAAAAATTGGGGGTTTGACTTAGATCAAGATTGAGCTCAAAGCATGGGACAATTAGGCTTGAATTTATTTTATATTGCTCATATGAAAAGTTAATTTGAGTTTAGAATTGAAATTGAGGGAAATTTGGACGAAATTGATGGACATTTAAGGTAAATTTGGGGAAATTGTGCCTTTAAAGGCAATTTTGAGGGTTTTGGTTAAAATGCTCAAATTGGTGAAATTGGGTTCAATTGAAGGACTAAAATTGGTTTTGGAGACATTTAAAGTGATTTTGGAGGTTTTTGGAAAGTTTGGGGTGCCAAGGGTATTATTGGAAAGTTTGGGGTGTTTTTGGAAAGTTTGGGGTGCCAAGGGTATTATTGTAATTTTAGCAATTTTGGTAGTATTTTGGTAATTTTGGAATTTTTTGGTGATTTTGAGTAGTTTGGGTATTTTGAGATGGTTTGAAATGATTTTTGAACAAATTTGGGTATTTTGAATTAATTTTGGAATTTTTGGCAAAATTTAAGGTTTCGAGGGCATTTAAGTAAATTGGGTGGATTTAGGGGCAAAAGGCCAAGTTGGGTATTTTTAGTGGAATTGGGAAGCCAAACACCATATGTGATCTATGAACCAATGGAATTCTTATTTGGGTCCTCTATGTACTAGCCTTAGCTAAACCCTAGCCTAGGGCTAGCAGGTTTAGGGGACCATCTACATGAGTCTCTCAAAAGAATCAAGGGATAAACGTCAACAAATTTGGAGTGATTGTGGGTGAGAGTGAGTGTAGGTGAGTGAACTAGCTCTAGACCAACACTAGACAATCTTATGGGAACTCATCTTGAGCTCCCTCTTACTGACTCTACTTACTAAGTGTTATAGGTTATGACCAATATATAGAACTTCAAGTTGAGCAAGGAGGAGTTTAGAATTTCTAATGGTGAGGGTTCCCTTTCTAGTTTTCTATGAATAGTCAACAGGAAAGTCCTATGGCTAGACCTTAGTAAAATAAAAAGGGAACACTAAACCTCAACTAAAAGTAAGGTCAACAAATGGATCCTCAATAGGTGTGGTGTGTTGGGCGAAACATACCACGCGTATTTGTGGTGACCGACGAGATCAACAAGACCAACACAGACTTCTTAGTCAACAGACATAGAAGGAGTTTAGAATTGTTTTCGCTATTTGTTTTCTTCGGGGAATTAGCAAATGAATATTTGATCAAAATCAGGAGGCAGAAACTCTCACTGGAGATTTGAGAGTGGGTTTGAGTTATCGAATTTTAGGTGCTTATAGAGGATGAGAGTCAGTGTATAGGTGCTGCCCCCAAGGTGGGAATTAAAATTTAGGTATTAATCCCAAAAGAAAGTTGAAATTTATGAACCGATCTCAAAAGATAGGAATCGTAACTTACCTACTGATCTCTAAATGAGAATTAAAATTTAGGTATCAATCTCAAAAACAGATTCGAAAGTTAGGGACCGACCTCGAAAGGAGGGAATCAGAAGTTAGAGACTGATCCTAAAATGAGAATTGAAATAAATGAGAATTGAAATTTAAGGATAGGATCAATCTCAAAAAGAAAGTTGGAAGTTAGGTACCGACCTCGAAAGGAGGGAATCAAAAGTTAGGGATTGATCCAGAAATGAGAATTGTAATTTAGATATCAATCTCAGAAAGAGAGTCGGAAGTTAGGGACCGACCTCGAAATGAGTGAATTAGAAGTTAGTGATTGATCCCAAAATGAGAATTAAAATTTAGCTATCAATCTCAGAAAGAGAGTTGAAAGTTAGGGGCCGACCTCAAAAGGGAGGAATAAGAAATTAGGGACTGATCCCGAAATGAGAATTGAAATGTAGGTATCAATCTCAAAAAGTGAATCAGATGTTAGGGACCAACCTCGAAAGGAGGAAATCAGAAGTTAGGGACTGATCCTAAAATGAGAGTTTAAATTTAGGTATCAATCTCAAAAAAAATATTAGAAGTTAGGAATCGACCTCGAAAGTAGGGAATCGGAAGTTAGGGATTGATACCAAGATGAGAATTAAAGTTTACAAAGAGTTTGTGGTGTTAAACCCATAGATAGGTGTCATGTAAAAAGGTTGAGATTGTTGAAGAAGATATGTGGAATTTTGTGAGGTTTCATGCAAAACGTGAAAATTTGCGAGTATGTGAAGAGAATTAGTGCAGACAAAGATAGTCTTGTTGCACGAGCAAAGAGTAAGAGACCTCGAAATTGAGAGAATCAACTCAACAAATTTGTTTTCTTTTTTTGTTGTTTTTATCACATTTGATTATTAAAATATGTTTTCCAAATTCAATTTTAGTTGGTTGATTTCTCAAAAGAGAGTTCTTTTTCATATATTTTTTTAATGAATTTTATTATCATCAAATTTATGTTGTTTTATTCTTTGTTCATTGTAGTCCTGAACCAACATATGGTTTTGTGGCTTGTATCCATCGCACTGAAAAGAGAAAGTGAACGAACAGATAAAATTCTAAAAGAAATTTTATTAATCTACTTCAATAGGTGTTATAGATTGATTAAAGGCAAAGCCTCAAAAGGTACAATATGTTAAATTCATCAAAGTACATCTGAAAATGTCTCATATTGGGTACAAATCACAAGCTGAGCATATTTAATACATATATCATCATATCTGCTGGTCTAATCACAGTAAAAAGGTGTTCTTTGAATGTCTATCTCTAGTGAGGCAAATCCCGATCAAGCTGACCTACTAAACAATGCTCTAGGACAAGAGTTCTCTTTGCCGGTGCTTAGAGGTACAACCCTCTCATAGCTCACACGGCAGTAGTTCTTCCAACTCCGGGTCTGGCTTGAATCCGTATGGCATTTTGTTGTCATGCATCCTTCAGAAAGTTACAGACACCATATGGTGTCATACCCCTGGAATGCAATGTTTAGTGATGTCTGCTCCCTTTCCATTAAGAACTAGCACTGAACCCACGGGTAGCGGAATCTCCACGGATCCTTTGAACTCATTGGGGCCAATGACCTCTATTTCTTTTCCAAATAAAATGTTGCTTTTGTTCATCAAAGAGATTGTACAAAAAAGTCTCACAAAGACGTGATGATCAATATGTGGGGGTATGCAGTCACCTTCATCAAATATATTGATGATACAGCTGTTAGGAATTCAGTCGGCTGGAAGTATGCTCTGTCAGACCAATTTCTTAATAATCCATTTTATCATGGGAGGTAGTGGGTCCACCTGATCATGTTTCAAAATTTTAGAAGATTTTCTTGTTCGTCCTTGGTGAAGTTGTAACAGCAGCCACATTGTACGGTCATGTTGCCCTTTCCATGCATCCATTTTCGTGGCTCAGAATAAGTTCTTTCCATCAGAAGGCCCGCTCGACCCCTATCTCTTAGTTCAAAAATGCTGTCAAGAATACTTCTTTAATCGCTTTTGGAGAAGACCCTGGTGTATAGATCCAAGCCTTCTAGAATATTGATGAACCTTCATTGAACTATTTCATAGAATTTAAATTCCCTTTTCTTTACTTTGATCAGTTTATCAAATTTTGCCATGATGATCAATGGCGGCTGTCGAGGATGCTCCCTCATTGCAACATCGGTAGGAATCCAAGCTGGTGTTGTCTCTGTCTCCAACAGAATATATGACTCTCTATCCAACGGAAAATATGGCTTTGTGTCCAAGAGGATATATGGTTCCCCCATAGGGTGATCAGCGGTTTAAAATCCATTGTCAGTGGATGCGTACTCCTTGAAAGTACTATAGTGCTCTAGGTGGAGGATGTTGCAGTCTGGGCACTCCACAAATGCCTTTGTAGCTGATGTACATGTAGGTATCTCGGTGTTGCATGTCAAGCAACCTATGGAAAAAAACATCTGAAAGTCATGGTATCTCTGGCTCTATAGCAAATTAACACACATCGTCTGTAACAGGTAGGCTAGAAGAGGTCTCTCTCATGCCTGGATCATAGATATTCCCCTTAGGGATAGAGGTGAGCAAGTTTTTTGCCTCCTTCTGGCATCTTCTTTCTTCACGTAAGAAAGCCCTATGTTTTCAACGGTTGGTGTTTCTGCGTTGAGTTCTCCATAGCGATGCATCTGGTGGTCTTTCATCATTGGCAGCAACCAGACCCCTGGTTGGTGTAGCTATCATAGACGGCAGGCGACTAGTCCCCCCCATCGGGTCTTGCCGTACTATCCTATTTTTCCCCTTTAGTGAGGAATTATCTCTGGTGCTGTTGACCGCATTTTTGGTTGAGGTTTAGTTTGTCCTCTTTAGTAGCATAAGGTCTAGCCACAGGATTTTCCTATTGACTATTCTTGGAAAGCTAGACATGGAACCCTCACCATTAGAAATTCCAAACTCTTCTCTGCTCAACTTGAAGTTCCACATGTTGGTCTCAACTTCTAAATACTTAGTAGGTGGGGTCACTATGGGGGAAAGTAAGAATGAGTCACCCTTAGGATTGCTGGACCTTAAGGTTGACCTTGGGTGTTGGTCTGGAGCTAAGGCACTCAATACAATTATCTACACCCACATTCACTCACAACCATGAACTCAAATTCCTAGCCTAGATCCCTTGATCTTTTGGGATACTCATGTAGATGGTCCCTTAAACCTACTAGCCCTAGGGTTATGGTTTGGCTAAGACCACTATGTAGAGGACCCAAAATAGGTTTTCCATTGGTCCATGGCTTATTGGTTATGATTGGTACCTCAACTCTACCAAAATACCCTTCTTAGCATTTTGCCCCTAAAACACTCCCAAATTACCAAAATACCCCTCTTGGGCCCAAAATCCCTAAAATTCCAAAAATTACTAGAAAATCTAAAATAATCCTAATTTCATTTCTCTCAACTACCACAAAACTCAATTTGTCCAATTTGACCATCTTTAACGAAAACCCCCAAATTGCCCTTTAAAAACTCAAATTTCCCCAAATCCAACTCAAATGTCCATAAATTGGGTCTCAATTGACCCCAATTCCGATCCTAAACTCAAATTTACTTTTGATATGACCAAAATGAACCAAATACAAGCTCAATTGGTCCAATATTTGAGCTTAATTTTGATTTGGGTCAAAATCCCAATTTTGACCATATGACTTAATCTCACCAAATTGAACCCATGGCCTAGTCAATTGGCCCCAATTGATGTTGCAAAATCTTGATAACATTCATATACATCAAAATCAACCATCAATTGACCTTGGTGAAGCCTCAAATCCATTTGATTTTGGCCTAAATCAAAAATTCCGAAATTTAGCCCCAAATTGGCTAAGTCCCAAAATTTCACCCAATTGATTGCCTTAACCTCCAAATTGGCATCCAATTCATGTTGAAAACTCTTCATGAGGTCGACCATTTACAACAATCAATTTGGACTCAGCCCAAGGCTAACCCAAGCTAGACCCAAGCCTAGCCCAACATGACCAAATTGATTAAAGTTCAAAATTCCCTTAAATTAGCCATTCAATTGGACTCAAAACCAATTCCATCCTTCACCAAAGTTGTTCCTTATGATCATCTACACCAAATGAAATAATCAATTGGTCTAATTGACATGGCTAGCCAAACCTAAACCCAAGTTTTGGTCATTTGCACCCACTTGGACCCATGCACTAAATGTGACCTAACCAGGTTAAAGCCACCAAACTAACTCCACCACAGTCATTAGTTGGACTTAGTGACCAGTCCAAACACCAAGAAATAACCTAAAAAAGCCATGGACCAAAGGTCCCATAAATTAAGGGAACTTATTTTCACATGCTTAAGATATCTTTGCCAAATCCAAGCACATTTGCATTAAATTGTTGTGATGGATTCCTCTGGGTTCCCTGAGCTCCTAGCCACCTCCCCCTGGCCGGCTGGCCAGCCTAGTGGCCGAAGAAGCCCAAAATCGAGAGCCACCCCCATGGCACTTCACCCAAATCAAACCTAGAGGCCAGAAATCAAACTATGGAGCTCCTCTGCCCTCCACCTAAGCACCACAATGCACCCAAACTTATGCCCTGAGAGCCACCCCGTGGTCATTTTTATAAAAACTCACATCCCACAGCCATGGGAGGTGTGCTGAAATTTTCACAGAGAGGCCTCTCCAAACTTCACACAGAGCTTCCCTGAGACTTCACACAGAGCTTCCCTAAGATCCCCTCAGTGCATCCCAATCATTTTTCCTCACCCATTCCCATTGCCGGAGCTTAATTTTGAGGTCGAAAACCTACCAGAAACCAGGACAGAATCCAATACACCTCCACAGTCCACCAAACTAAAATTAACTTCACCCACACCTTCACAGCAGTGAAAGAAACTAAATTCCCATCAAATCCCCCTTCCACAGAGCCTCTACCATAGCTCTAGACCAAAACCTGAATCGAGCTTGGTCGAATTCATACCTAGGCTTTACACCACGACTAAGGACTCAATCCCTAGCCTTCTTGGACCCCAACGAAGGTGCCAAGCACCTCTGATGGAAGCCTCCCTTCTGAGAGCAAAGGTATAAAACTCCTCCTTCTTCTGAGCTTATTTTGATTCTCAATTTACTTAAGTTTGAATTCATGGCATCTTAACCGTATGGATATGCTCGTCTCACTTAGACGAGTCCGTAGGATCAAACCCGAAGTGATTTGGTTGAGTCTAGAAGGGTTTTAGTGTGGATGGGCATGGGATCATTCTATCGGGGACGATGATGGGGAGCCATTTGATCAAGCGTGTATCAGCGTGTATCAAATGGACGGGGGAGATCGCGCCGGATAGCACTTCATGACGTGAACCACAGACCGAGTCAGTAGCTACGTGGACGACGGTGTCCAACCAGAGTGTGTCATGCATGCTCTCGGAGCTGTCAAGGATCTAGTCAGCACACGCTGTTTAAATAGATAAATAGGGCTTTTTCCTATTTATTTAAATACCCTTAACTTAGAAAATACATAACTTTGTGTAGAAAAAAAAATAAAATAAAAATACCCTCTTGCTTAGTGAACAAAGGAAAATAATGTGGAATTATTTTCAAGTCAATTTAATGCATAAAGTATTTTTAATTAATCAAACACTATTTAGAATCATTTGATTCTCCATGCATATGGACACATCACCTTAACTTGAAATTTTGACATGTTGTAGCCTCTGTAAGGAGGAATATTCTCTAATTTTTTCAAAGTCAGAGGAGGTTCCTATATGGAGATACATATTTTTCAAGTTATTTCACACCATTTCCTTAAAGTAACCATGGAAATTAGCATATTGGTTATTAAATCCCAAGAAATTTTTGGAAGGTCTAACATGACCAGAGAAACCCTTGAAAATAATTTCATATGTCAAGCCATTTAAAACATCCTTGAATTTTCCAAATACTAAATCACTAAGATAATTATTTTTGAATAATATAAAATTTTAAATGACATGATTTTTTATCTCTACTATGATTTATGATCCAGAGAACTCATCATAAAAGTTTTAAAATATTTTGAGTTCATTTGATAACTTAAATTGATTTGATAACTTAAGAACTCACCATAAAAATTTCAAAGCATTTTAAGTTCATTTGATAACTTAAATTGATTTGTCAAGTTAAATAATATTTTTGGCATTTAAATGTTTTTTAGTAATCAAAATATAACTTAAAAAATTATAAGACATAGTTTTTTGAGTTCTCTGTGATCAGGGGTATTTCATAAAAATAAAATGGAGTTTAAAATAAAATTTTTATTTTTAACTTATTTTAAATATTTAAATGATTAAAAATCCATCAAAATCACAAAAAAAAAATAAAACTCATGAAAATGTTTTAAATTGCTTCCTAAGCACTTAGAAACAATTAAAATATTTTTCTTGATTTTTTAAATAAAGATACTGATTTTTAAAGCTTAAAATTTTTTTTTAAAGGCTAAAAATGAGTTTTCACTAAAAATAATTCCAATAAATCGAATAAAATTCAAAAAAATAAAAAATATTCTTCTCTAAGTTATCTGATCTCAGGAGGACTTTTCAAAAATATAAAACTTAATTTTCACCATCCAAAATATTTTATATTTATCAAATACCTCAGAACTTGAAATAATTCTTAAAATTCAAATGAAAGTCAAAAAATTATGAAATTCGGTTCAAAAACTTCTCTAGTCTAGGTTTACCTCTAGTAAAAATTTCAAGGGAGTCTAATTTGCCTTTGTCAAGTTAGGAATTTTCTTTGAAAAATCCTATTTTTGCATGAAAACAAATATATAAATTAAATTAAATTTTGAAAAATCACATTTCCTCCTCTGATGTCTCAATTGACCCATGAATGAGGTAGGATAAAAATTTTAAAGTCATTTGAATTGAATTTGA
>NW_018164798.1:528872-529989 GCF_001263595.1 Phalaenopsis equestris | reverse complement strand
TAAGGGCTTAGTGGTGACTTAGGCTAAATCAAAATTGACTAAAAGAGGATTAGAGAAATAAACATAATTATATCAAACATCCTTGAAACACCACTAAGCCCAGTTAGGATTAAAATTTGGCTAAGTGTTCAAATTACACAAACTTGTCCATTTAAGGGTCTCCACTCAGATAATTCTTAAATTGAATGACAAATGATAATTATCCCTTTCTTAGGGATAATTGAGACAACAATGTTCACTGAGTAATAAGGATATTTACAGGATGAACCATTAAGAAACATAATGAGTTTAAATGGACTTGAGGCTTTTTACCAGTTGGTGAGAGGGAGGCATGGACCTGCTTCCCCCTCCTAACTTGTTGGATACCTCAGAGGCCTATTAAACTTAATATTCTTTGCTCAATGGAATCATACTTAATTAAACTTCTTAAGGACTCACCAAAACATGACATAGGGTTAGGAAAACCACTAGAACTTACCTTTCCTACTCTTCATAAATTGCCTTAACATGCATTTTAAGTTTCAGGTGGTGGAACGAGAAGACTAATGAAATCATCCTTAATTAAACTTTTAAGGACTCACCAAGATATGTCATAAGGTTAGGAAAATTACCAAAATTTTACCTTTCCTGCTCTTCATAAACTGCCTTAACATGCATTTTAAGTTTCAGGTGGTGGAACGAGAAGACTCGCCGGGTACGTTTTTACTGTTTATAGTACCGTTTTTCTTCTGCCTCTTCCTTACATGTTTCATGCTTGCATTTACCTACATAAACTTGCATGTTAACCATAACCCAAAACCAAAATTAAAAATCAACCAAGATAAAATTCACCGGCACAACATTCAAAATATAAAACAATTCAAAAGTTAATCACAAACATCACACAAAACCATAACTTTCACTAAAATAAGATGTCTCCATCGGATGATCAGGAATACCTCGGAGGAGGTAACCTACGGTTGCTAAAGATGCTTCCCACGGTTTAAACAAAATTATGGAACTCATTAAGTTGGGTTTAATAAGTTCATTTGGACTAAGTGAATCCAATAGAAAATAGTGATGCCGGAACGAGGGAACCGTAGGATCCTAATCGGTGTCGCTCTAATCAACTTTAATA
>NW_018164798.1:523645-528843 GCF_001263595.1 Phalaenopsis equestris | reverse complement strand
TGATTTGATATTATAACATAACACACTAGATAACTCAAACTCGTCGAGGCAAGGAGCTTGGAGCTAGCTATGTGGGCAGCACGGCCATCTTCAACAGCAAAATCTTTCTTCCCCCGCTAAACCAATCTTCCTTCCTTAGACTTAAACAACAAAGCCATAGGACTTCGAGGTTGCTTGCTTATGCAACGTAAATCCTCACCTTATCTTTAGGCCTTTGCATAGTCCTACTACATAATATAAGGCCTAACTCGTCTTAGGATTTCGAGGTTGTCGTTTGTCACGATCTAAATCCTCACATCTTTCATCTTCCAGGCTAATTGTGTGATCATTTCACACAAATGTAAGCCCTAACTAATAAAATTGACAGAATGAAACACTTAAATACTTCTCCTCAAAGTTGAAGCCAAACATTAGGATAGCTTCGAAAGTCACCGAGGTTCGCCTCTGGATCCATGACATCCCCTAGTTCTTCTTTCTTTGGATTCTAGAATAGAATGTTCCAAATTTGAACCAATCACCTTGCACACCTCTTTGTCTGATGTCATTGAAAAGTCATTTCCTTTGAATTCCTTGAAGATAATATTTCTTGATTTTTAAGGAGAGTTTTCTTAGATGACTTCGGTCATTTGAGATGTAATTAACTATAGGGGCTTACCCTTATAAGAAGTTTTTCTCGAACCCAACTTAATATAAACCCTATTTAATTCTTCATATTAAATAGAAGGAACTTATCGGCAATACAAAGGTTTCGCAGACCAAACAGACGTCATACTTTCCTTAGTTTATTTGATCGAGCCTCATCCTCAAGTCTTGTGTTTATCCTTTGTGATAGATACATGATTTGAGGTATAGTGCTCTTTCATTTTAAACTATGAAAAATATGAGGTCAGTTTGATTTCATACTTCCAGTTCCTTCCGAAGCGGGCGACGGGATTTCGATTCCGGCAGGATCTTACGGGCAACCCCACAAACCAACCTAAAATAACTCCGACATCTTCTGGTGACTCCGCTGGGGACATGCTTTTCTATCCATACAAAGCAAGAAATATTATTTTCAGATATCGGTAATATGTCCATGTCCCTCTTAGACCAAATTACCCTTCTTCCGTTGTCATACTTTACCCATTTCTATCTTGGAGAAGTACATCTAACTCTTTGGACTTCAGGACTAGCTGTTCTACCATCTTTGAACAGAGGGGTTCAGAAAGCCATTAAGGACTCTTTAAATTTTCATGTGGGGTCAGACCCCCAATAGGTGTGTCAGTGGACTAATTACACCTAGGCATTTTCTGCCACTAATTCGGTCCTAAAATTTTTCACAACTCCTTTTCATTTTTGGTTTGCTACTTAGCAAATTAAACTAAATCGTGTTGTATTGCGCACACTTTGAAATATTAATTAAATTTTATACCTTTTTTTTAACAAAGATGTTAAAAAATGCCCATAAATTAAGACCCGCTCGGTCTACGGATTAACCTCTATTTTCAGTGCTTGCACTAAAGATTACAAGGTTTTTGGCCATATAGCTAACCCTAAAACTTTCTAATTTAAAGCCCGCTACGATGGCCTACGATGGCCTACCCAACGCTGACTACCCAACGCTGACCTTTTCCTGCAACCTGCCACGGACCGCAATGTCCATAATGTCGCTCCCACCATCAGGTTTGGAGCTGGATTTGAAGACCTCGAGGTTATCCTCGGGAAAGCCCCGTTCGTGGTAATGAAGATCGCTGCCCCGAAAGTTCAAGAGCCGTCTACAGAATTCAGTTTGAACTGCCTTCAAGACTTCCCTACCGGCAAGAAGGCTAAAGCTGCTGCCGGCACCTGCTATCCCCGCTGCTGTTAAGGGGAAGGAAGTGATGATTGTTGAAGATTCAGCTGAAGGATTAACTATTCCGCCACCTATGTTTGAGATCGGGTTAAGCTCAAGGACTATACCACTGACCCAAACTCAAAGGAGGAACCGCAATAGAAAAATTCGCAGGGCCATCAAAGCCTAAGCTTCTGAAAACACACCTGTTGAGGAGGAGCCTCATCAGGTTGAAGAGGTGCTACCAGAGATTTATCCACTCCTACGAGGGAGTAGATTCCATCCTCTGACAGATACTGATAGATATGAGAGTATCCAGAAGATTGTTGCCGCATTACCATCACCTCATGGTTGCCGCATTACGCATTACCATCACCTCATGGACATGGTGAGAAGGGAAAGAAATTCATCCTCATCACTCGAGTTAATGCAGTCTTCATAAGGTATGCTGCTAAAGAAGGATGTTCGGTTAGTAAATTACTTAAACGAGTGGGACATACAATTTCCCCTCATATGAAGAATGAAATTTTGAAGGATGTTAACTCTGCTGGAAAATCTCATAAGTCAACTATAAAGTCACCTACCCGTATTCCCGTATGGTTCCGTTTGGGAAATCGAGTTGATCCTGCTATAGCCGCCACCGACCATACCAACACCAGAATTGCAGGTCGCCGGCCGATTAAGTCAAGACTGGGTCCGAGAATTCCTGCAATCACAGAAAGAAAGACAAGACGATTACCTGACACTGTAGCCGGTCTGCACTACGGGGAGCTTACCTTCCCTCCACATACAAGTGTCTCTACTAGGACGTCTCGTCCTAAGGCATTATTGTCGAAGAAGAAGAGGGTATGGGTACCCAAGGTCGCTGCACTGATACCGTTCAGTGAGCCTGTAAAGCAAGAAGTAAAACTAGTGCCTGAAATATCTAACATCATCGCGACAATAGCCAGCGAGATGGAGGAACAAGTTGAGGATTTCCATCAGGGTCCTCCAGATCTTAAAGCAATCAAGGAATCGATAATTGAGGAAAAAGTTGAGAAACTCAAAATTGAGATTTCTGAGTTAGCTCGAGAGCATGGAGTTTCCGTCAATAGTGACAATGAGGATTTTGATTACAATGATTACTTGAAGGAAGATTTCATGGATGTCCATGTGATCGAAACCAGAGCTACCACATCTGCGTGCGAGGCTCAACCTCACACTGAAGAGAACGCCGTAGATGAGCTGCGTAGGGTTATCCTCCTAGGGGATGAGCAAGTTGTTCTACTGGAGAAAAGAATAGAAGAGATGACTGCAGCTATGACCGCCATGGCCACCATTCAAGGGCAATCACAAGCCCCAAGATTGGCTTCTCCAGAGATTAATCAGCCAGAAATCATACATATCGTAGATGAAAGAAGGGAGGGTACTTCCACAGACAAAGAAGAACAACCAAAGAAGGATTCTCCATCCAGTTCCATGCCAGAAAAGGAGTTCAAGCAAATGGTTGAACAAGTACGGGATGCATTAGCCCAGTCCAAGGGCGGTGCATCAATTTTAAAGGGTAGACCTTACCCGGAGGAGTTTGATGACGTGCCTTTCCCCAAGGGTTTTGTGACCCCAAACTTCAACATATTCGATGGGACAGGAAATCCCAAACAACACATAGCACATTTTCGAGCCAATTGTGGAAACACGAGGAATAGCGAAGCTCTACTCTATCAGCAGTTCGTTCGCAGCTTGTCAGGGATTGCTTTCTACTGGTACGCCGACCTGTCCAACGGGTCAGTTAAAACATTTTTTTGAGTTGGAACAGTTATTTGTGAAAAGATTTGTTGGGGCGCAACATCATGTGTCTATTGGAGAACTCATGATGGAAAAGCAGAAGCCTGGTGAAACCTTGACAGGCTACAGGAACATCAAGTGATTGAGATTCTACTCAAAAGCATTCATGGGCCAGTAGCTTTCATGCTTAAGGGACTCACCATAAAATCCTTCAAGAAGCTACTCAGTAAAGCCAGCAGTCTCTAAGAAGAAATGAAGCACATGGAGTCACATCAAAAGGCTAAGGTGACTAGAGTGTTTGAAAAGAAATCAGGGGTAGTCGCAACTGTCGACAAAGAAAAGCAGCCGATAAAGTTATATGCAGAAGATCATCATCAGTCTTTGTCACAGTACCCTCAGAAACAGAGCAGTCAATCTAACCAATGGCCATCTCAGGAGGGATCACCTCGAATAGCGGGTAAAAGAATATCCCTGTTAGAGCGACAAAAAGTTGTTTACTCCTTCAAAGATGAAGTTGTATCTAAAATATTCAAAAGCTTGATGAAGAAACCAAAATTCAAACTGCCTGATCCAAAGAAACCCGAAGAGGTGGATAAGAGGAATGAACCAAATTATTGGCCGTATCACGGGTTGCTTGGGCACACTATAGACAGGTGTTTCATCTAAGACTAGCTCGAGAAGAACCTCAAGGAAGAGAGTATAACAATCCCAAAGGAGCATTTGAGAGAACCTAAAAAGGGTTTCATAAGCATGATTTTAACTGAGTCAATCTCCTCAATTGATCCATATGTCGGAACAGATGGATGGAGTACAACTTGGGATGAACTCAAGAAGGTCCTCAATCGAATACAGGATTCATCGAGACAAGCTTCTACAAATACCGAAGAAGGATGGAATGAGATATGGAGTAGATCATCCAAGAAGATACTGAACAAGCTATAGTCTGCATCAAAACAAGCCTCCATTCAGAGTCTATAGCATATCGAGCCCGAGATGAAGATTTCACCAGAAAATCCATCATCGTCAAGGATCAAGAATAAATAAAAGAAGAGCATCACTACCAAGATTGATAGCACGGGGGGTAGGATAAAGGTTATCCCTACTAGATTGTTTGTCTCGGATTCGGGGAAGAAAGTCCTCGAACCCTTGACTTTGTATGATTATCTTTTTGTCCCTCCAGGGTCTTATGAATATAATGGTTATGATTTCGGCTACATGATTTCGGCTAAATATAATGGTTATGATTTCGGCTACGTTTTGACTATTTCTGGTAATATGGTGACTTATTATAACTAAGCTAGTTGCGATCTCAATCCCAAAAATGATCCTTAAATCATATTTGAGTCCGATGAGCTTATTGTCAAGTCTAAAGAAGACATCAACGATATCGCTTACGACAGCACTGATAACGAACAACCAACTCTCGAGCGTCATGGTGCACCGCTCGCCATCAACTTAGATCTTTACGATGAAGAGGAAAAGACACCGGAAGATTCAACAATGATATCTCAAGAAGAAGAAGTCAGAGAAGTCAACTTAAGAAATGGGAAAGTGTTACCACCAAGAACAGCTCCAGCAGATAAAGGAAAATAGATAATGACTCGAGAAGAGGTACCCCGAAGAG
>NW_018164798.1:519566-523585 GCF_001263595.1 Phalaenopsis equestris | reverse complement strand
GGATCATACAAAATAGATTACAATGTGCTAGCACATCTTAGGAAGTTGCCTCCCCGACTAAGCATCTATGATGCTCTGATCCTGTCAAATGAGATGAGGGAAGCAAGGAGATGAGAGAATCTGTAGTTATAGCTTTGCTAGATCGAGAAATTTGCTTAACTCAGTTGGCTAGCACAACCTCAGATGAAGTTTGCTTGTTGACAGAACAGTCAGGGGTAACCTTCACAGATGAAGACTTGTTGCTCGGTACCTCCGACCACAACCTTCCGCTCTAAATCTCCGTCAACATTGGCAGATTTGTGTTATCCAGAGTTTTAGTAGATCCTGGAGCATATCTTAACTTGATGAGTCTACGGACGTTAGCATATTTAGACTTTGACACTCAGGAGTTCATCCCTGATAAGATGATGTTAAGAGGATTTAACCAAAAGGGAGAAAGAGCCCTTGGATCAATTTCATTACTTATGAAGGTTGGAGAACTCGTAACAACCGTTAAATTTCATATCATCGACGCCGAGACCTCTTTCAACGCTCTATTGGGTTGATCGTGGATTCATGAGCATAACATGGCTCCATCATCCCTACACCAGCGTATTAAATACCGAAAGATGGTCAAGAAAATTTCATCAAGGGAGACCTACATCCATTTTCAGTGCATGAAGTTGGTATCCATCAAGATGCTGCCTACTACGCACCTCCAAAGAAGACTGTCTTCTCACGCAAAATTTTTACACACAAAGATAAAGATTCAGAAGGATCACAAAAGGAGGTCAGACTACTCCGCTTCAATAACCTTCTACCACTCCCTTACAACGAGTTGGTGAAAGATCAATTTAATTATTGAGCGGACTAGGCCAACTATCAACATTGGTGATGAAAATAATTCTGAAGATGAAGTAATGATGACAAAATAGAAGAAGCCTCAGTACGACATATCCCTAAAAGATACAGAGAGGAATGAATATGAAAAAAAGTATGATCGGATAAACTACTATGTGGATACTATGACCCTCACTCTGATTCTCCCTCAAAAGATCGAGAGTTTAGAGGTCCAGGAAGTCCATAGTGTTGTTTGAAAGTCGATCAAATTTTACCGTGCTTCTACCTCTACTGAGCTTGAAAAACATGTAAATTTGGATGTTGATTCTAATGAAATAGTGGAATTACCTTCTGGTTACTTCTCGCCTTATGTTCAAAAGTTAATTCAATAGGGACATTTACCAAAACAAATGCCAAAAGATAAATTTCAACTTTTTAAAAAATTGTGGAATAGTGTTTTAAAAAATTGTGGAATACTAAAAGTCGAGCTCCCAATTCAAAAGAAGGGCTCAGATTTGGTACAGTGGGACCAGTCGATGATTCTGAATTTTGCATGGTTGTTACTAAGGAGAGAGAAAAAGATTGTCTCGATGAAGATGATGACTCTGCTGATCAACCAATAGAAGGTGGTCCGCCACAATTTGAGGAAGAAATTAAATCCACTATCGATGAATTGAAAGAGATTAACCTCGGGACTAAAGAACTACCCGACCTACGTTTATAAGTTCTCTACTTGATGACGAAGAATCTGTAGAATTGGTCAAACTATTAATAGAATTCAAAAATTGCTTCGCGTGGCAATTAATTGCTTCGCGTGGCGCTATGATGAAATGCCAGGGTTGTCAGCAGAGGTTGCAGTCCATAAACTTGGGGTGGACAAGAATGTAACCCCAGTATAATAAGCTCTCAGGAGAATGCTCCTCGAAATAGAACAACAAGTCATCACCGAGGTAAAGAAATTAATAGACGCGAACTTTATTAAAGAAGAGCAATACCCCACGTGGTTAGCTAATATTGTATAACGTGGTTAGCTAATATTGTACCTGTTAAAAAGAAAAATGGACAGATCCACGTTTGTGTCGACTTCAGAGAGTTGAACAAAGCATGTCCAGAAGATGAGTTTCCACTACCTATACCGGAAATGATGGTGGATATTGCTTCAACAGATGAAATTTTCTCCTTCATTGACGGATCGTCGGGGTATAACCAAATCAGGATGGATCCCGAGGATGCAGCGCTTACAACTTTTAGAACACCGATTGGAATCTTCTGCTACACAGTGATGTCGTTTGGCCTAAAGAATGCTGGAGCGACATATCAGCGTGCAATGACGAAGATTTTTGACGACCTCATTCACAATCAAGTAGAATGCTACGTGGATGATCTGGTCATCAAAAGTAAATGGAAAATAGACCATTTGTATGATTTGAGGATTGTGTTTGAACAGTTACGACGATATAACCTTAAAATGAATCCCTTAAAGTGCGCCTTTGGCGTCACCTCTGGGAAATTTCTAGGATTCGTTGTCAGTCATCGGGGAATCGAGATCGACTCTGATAAGATTAAAGCTATCTTGGAAATGCCTCCCCCTAAAACCTTGAAACAACTACATTATTTCCAGGGGAAGTTGGCATATCTAAGACGCTTTATTTGCAATCTCACAGGTAGGTGTCAGCCTTTCTCGGCATTAATTAAAAGGATGTCAAATTTATTTGGGAAGAGAAATGCCAGCGGGCCTTTGAGGACGTTAAACAATATTTAATGACACCTCATGTTTTGGCAGCCCCTATCCCAGGGAAACTGTTGATACTTCATACTGCGGCTTTGGATGACTCTCTTGGAGCCCTCTTAGCCCAAGTCGGGGTGGAGGGAAAAGAAAATGCTCTCTACTAATTGAGTCATCGTCTAATACCGACGGAGATATCCACCAATTGAGAAGCATTGTCTGACACTAATTTTCGCCACTCAAAAGCTTAGATATTACATGCTTTCTCATAAGCTCACCTTAATTTTGAAAGTTAATCTATTGCAGTATTTGATGACCCGACCAACACTCTCTGGACGTTTAGTGAGATGGTCAATGATCTTATTGCAATTTAATATAACTTTTGTGCCCCTCCGTGCTATCAAGGGACAGATTTTAGCAAATTTTCTCGCTGCACACCTACTGCCAGCTAGGTCCTCTCTCAACGACGAGTTGTCGGACGACCAGATATTACAGATGGAATTTTCTAGTGCGCAACGCTGGGAAATGTACTTCGATGGTGCTTCGTCAGCCAGGAATGACAAGGGATTAGGCACAATTATACCAGGCAAGGCAGGAATCAGTTTGATCTTTATTACGCCAGATAAGGGTATGTTGAGTTTCTCATACCTCCTGACAGAGTCGTGCACCAACAATGAAGCAGAATATGAAGCTTTAATCATCGGGTTGAAGTTGGCGATTTTAATGGATATAACGAACATTGTCATTTATGGTGACTCTCAACTTGTCATCCAGCAAGTCGCCGGACAATACAGAATTCTAAAACCAAGATTAGCAGAATACCATCTGTACGCGATGAAGCTCCTGGAGCAGATTCCTGAGGTGACTTTCTACTGGATTCCTCGGGGAGATAATGCTCATATCGAGCTTTAGCAAAACTCCGCTAAGGAAATGGCACGGTGCAAGGAAGACGAGTCTTGTCTCGAAGAGACTTCAAAACTTTACATAAACTTGGAAAAGAAGAAACAATAAATGCAATTGCAGACATCAACAAAGATTGGCGCAAGCCATTAATAGAATATTTGCATACTGGAAAGCTGTCGGAGGACAAGTCTGAGGCGCACCACATCACAAGAAGAGCCATGTCTTACGCTCTGGTGGGAAATGTTCTCTCTGGAAGATCGTTCAACCAAATGTGGCTACGGTGTTTGAGCAGAGCCGAGGCACAGAATATAGTCAAAAAAGTATAGGTCAGATTGTGTGGAGCTCACTAGTCGGGACCAAAAATGAAAATGAAGATTAAAAGACTCAGATATTATTGGTCAGCAATGATTTCCGATTACATGGATACCACCAGAAGATGTCACCAATGCTAGGTGCATGGGGTGGTCTTACACCAGCCTCCGAATGTGCTACACCCAACTGTCGCCTCGTGGCCGTTCGAGTGTTGGGGCACAGACATAATAGGTCTGATAGACCCTCCATCTTCTAAAGG
>NW_018164798.1:516479-519333 GCF_001263595.1 Phalaenopsis equestris | reverse complement strand
CTGGCTGAAGCTTTCAACAAGACACTGGTACAGATTTTGAAGAAAACACTGGATGAAAATAAAAGGGATTGCCATAACAAACTGTTAGAAGCCTTGCGGGCCTACCGGACGACTTTCTCGACTCCCACTCAGTGTACACCTTATATGCTCGTGTACATGACCGAGGTCGTGCTACCGCTAGAAATCCAGACACCATCTCTCAGAGTCATCGTTGCCAATCAACTCACAACGGAAGAAAGCGCAAAACTTAGACTTGAAGAACTGGAAAGTCCTGAGGGAAAACGATTGGAAGCACAACAACATTTGGAGCTCTACCAGGCAAAGATGGTACAAGCCTAAGACAAATTGGTCCGCCCAAGGACATTCAAAATTGGTGACCTCATGCTTGTGCTCAAAAGACCTATTATTGCTCGCCGGAAAATAGGTGGAAAATTCGAGCCAACTTGGGAGGGACCATTTGTCGTTGAGAAGGTCTAAACAGGAGGAGCCTACCAGTTAGTGGACTTCTGGGGTGAAAGACCCATGTTACCGATAAATAGACGATACTTGAAAACATATTATGTAGCCTGATGTCGCCTGTCTCCGCTTGCCTCTGCTTTCTTTGAAATTTTGAAACCTTTATTGTTTTAGGGTTATCTATGTGGTCATATGTCTGTGACCGGGTCCAAATTTTGTAATTAATCTCATATATAATGAAAATTTTCAGAAATTTTTTGAACTTCACATGTTCTCTTTTCTACTTTTGGATATAAATATTCCATTAAATTAAAAGAAACTCACACATAAAATGAGTAATCTTTTTCCTGAAATGAGTAATCCTTTTCATCAAAACAAACTAAAATTTACATTAATAAATACTCTATTCTGTTCTTGTTCATGACAAACTTTGGCCCACTGACGTTTCTTTCTGTCGTCTGTAGAAAAATGTCAGGACAGAGGCTGATCTTTGCCTTCCAGGACTGCTGGAACCTCGCACTGAATGAAGAGATGGCGCCACAAGAAGGTGTCAAAGATTTCGACATAGATTTCAACCAAATTGATATGGACTACGACGGTCCTTTAATGGGCGTAGTCAGCAATGAAGAAAAGAAGGGACTACCTTCCCGGACTACCTTCACTGTTGAGGGTGACCACTCAAGACGATGTGTCACGTAAAGGTAAAAATGTGATAGCAGAAGAAGATTCGATGGAGGGGTCCAACCGACTGCCCTCTATGATAGCTACTCCAGCAAGGGGCTTAATAGCTGTCCACAGTGAAAAACTACCAAATACTCCACTCCGCAGGACACAACGTAGAAATGCAAGCCGAAAGAAAAAGAGAGCCTTTCTGCGATAGGAACGCAAACGCCAAAGAAACATGAGCGGTTTTCTTTCCCCCATTCCTGAGAGACATATCTATGATCCAGATCTGAGAGAAACTTCTACCAGCCTGTCCACTACAGATGAAGTCAGGATTTTTGACAAAATCAGATGTACCCCCGGTCCCAGATATCTTATGCAGAGGTTGCCCAACATGCAATGTCGAGATACCAACAAGGACATCAGTCACAGGTGCATTTGTAGAATGCCCGGACTGCAACGTTCTACATCTACAGCATTTCAGTACCTTAGAAGTATACACTGCAAGCACCAACGAGTCTCAGACTCCATATTCCATGGCAAATGAGCCGTATGTCCCACTGGGGATGGATCAACGCGCACCGCGGAGCCCAGGATCACACATCCCGTTTGAGGCTGAATCTCATATTCCGGATCGGCCAGCACCAGTTTGGATTCCCTCCGAGTCCTGGAGGAAAGAACGCCCCAGAAAACTGCCAACTCTCGGAATGGTAGAATACTACAAA
This sequence comes from Phalaenopsis equestris, assembly GCF_001263595.1. NCBI lineage: Eukaryota > Viridiplantae > Streptophyta > Magnoliopsida > Asparagales > Orchidaceae > Phalaenopsis > Phalaenopsis equestris. The sequence goes on along the minus strand of NW_018164798.1, from coordinate 517,489 downwards.
ATAAGCAAGGTAAACAAAAGAGAATTTGAGTTCTATGAAGAAGTTCAAGGAAGTTTATCAACATATTGGAAGGCTTGGAGCTATATACGAGGGTTTTCTCTAAAATTGATGAAAGGAGCATTTTAGACTACATCTTTGATTTAATAGATAGAGGTCGAGCGGGCTTTCTCATGGAAAGAACGTATTTCGAGCTGAAGAAATGGATGCGAAGAAAGGGAAGAATCACCATCCAGTGCGGCTGTTGCTACAATTTTACAAACGATAGACAGGGGAATCCTCCTGAGATCCTCAGATACGACCAAGTGGATTTGTTACCCCCGATGATAAAGTGGATGATAAAGTGAATGGTCAAGTGGAATATCTTTTACCCGCCACATGCATTCTTAACAGTTGCATCATCAACATTTATGAAGAAGGTGACTGCATTCCCCCGCACATTGACCATCATGACTTTGTGAGGCCTTTCTGCACGGTCTCATTCATGATTAAAAGCAATATTCTGTCTGAAAAAGAAATCGATGTAATTGGCCCTGGTGAATTCAAAGGCGGCGGGGAAAATAAGGCGGTGTGGAAATTCCTCTCCCAGTTGGTTCAATACTTGTCCTCAAGGACAACGGTGCAGATGTGCCCAAGCACTGCATTCTAGGAGTACGACACCGTAGGGTGTCCGTGACCTTCCGCAGAATGGATGACAGTAAGATACCATATCAGTAAAATGCCATATGGATTCTAGTAGGACCCAGAATTGGAAAAGTTACTTCCATACGAGCTGTCAGAAGGTTGTACCTCTAAATACATGTGAAGGGAACTCTTATCCTGGAGCATGACTCAGAAGGTCTGCTTGATCAAGAGCTCGATATACCAAGCGCAGAGGATTCACTTGCTTTCTTTTAGCAAGCACAACATGTATCTGATGTAATCAATCTATGATATACTCATATCTTGAGATGACTCTCAATGCATTTCAGCATGTACTATGTGATGTACTCCTACGTGATGTACTCTTTTTG
>NW_018164798.1:514596-516167 GCF_001263595.1 Phalaenopsis equestris | reverse complement strand
AAAACAATAAGAAAATAAAACAAACAGATTCTTCAGATTCTTCCGTTTTTGGAATTTCCTACTCTTTGTGCGCGCAGCACAACCATCGTTATCTACACTAACCCTTTGCGCATCCTCGCAAAATTTAACATCCTGCACATAACTCCACAAAGCTCTACAAATCTTCTTCAAAATCAACCTTCTCACATAACACACTACTGCAAATTCAACACCACAAGCTCTTTGTAAGTTTCAAATCACATCTTCAAATCAGTACCTAAATCCTGATTCTCAACTTTCGAGGTAGATACCTAAATTTTGACCCTCTCCTTGAGATTGATACCTAAACTCTCACATCTTCGAATCAGTACCTAAATTCTTATTCTCATCTTTTGAGATCGGTACCTAAATTCTGACCCTTCTTGTCTTTTCGAGATTGATACTTAAATTTCAATTTCCACCATGGGGTCAGCACTTACATACTGATTCCCATCCTTTATGAATATCTGAAATTTCATAACGCAAAATTCACTCTCTAATCCTCAGCGAGAGTCCCTACTCCTTATTTTCAATCATACGATCATCTGCTAAAATCCCCAGCAGAAATAAATCACACACACAACTCTACATATACTTCTGGGTTTGTTGACTTAGGAGTTTATATTGGTTTTTTTTTATCTCCTCGGTCAACGCCAATACGCGCGGTGTGCTTGCCCAGCACACCTCACCTATTGGGGTCCAGTTGTTGACCTCACTTTTGGTTGAGGTTTAGTTTTCCCTCTTTAGTAGCCTAAGTTCTAGCCACAGGACTTTCCTATTGACTATTCTTAGAAAATTAGACATGAAACCATCACCATTCGAAATACTACCATCTTATTTACTCAACTTGAAGTTCCACATATTGATCCTAACCTCTAGCACTTAGTAGGTGGGGTCACTATAAGGGAAACTCAAGATGAGTCACTCTTAAAACTGTTAGACCTTAGGGTTGACCCTGGGTGTTGGTCTGGAGCTAAGGCATTCACTACACTCATCTACACTCACATTCACTCACAACCCTAAGCTCAAATTTCTAGCCGAATTCTCATTGTCGAATCAATCCTACATTTTTGATTGCTTACGTTTGAGGTCAGTCTGTACATTCTGACATTTTCTGTTGAGAATTGACCTACATTTCAATTATCATTTCCGAATCAGTCATACATTTCTGATTCATTACATTCGAGGTCGGTCCTTATACTCCGACTCTCTCTCTCTCTCTTTCGGGATTGATACCCAAATTTTAATTCCCACCTCGGGGTCAGCACTTACATACTGATTCCCATCCTTTATAAATACCTGAAGTTTCATAACTCAAAATTCACTCTCTGATCCCCAGCGAAAGTCTCTACTCCTTGATTTCAACCAGCCGATCACCTGCTAATTCCCCGGCAGAACCAAATCACACACACAACTCTACACATACTTTCGGGTCTGTTGACTTAGGAGTTTTTATTGGTTTTTGTTGATCTCGTTGGTCAACGCCAATACGCGCGGTGTGCTTGCCCAGCACACCACACCTTTTAGGGGTCCATTTGTTGACCTCATTTTTG
>NW_018164798.1:512697-512973 GCF_001263595.1 Phalaenopsis equestris | reverse complement strand
TCATTTTTGAGCTCGAACCCCTGCCGGAAACCAGGACAGAATCCAATGCACCTCCACTGTCCACCAAACTCAAATTAACTTCACCCACACCTTCACAGCAGTGAAAGAAACTAAATCGCGATCAAATCCCCTTTCTACAGAGCCTCTACCATTGCTCTAGACCAACACCTGAATTCGGCTGTGGTCGAATTCATATTTAGGCTTTACACCAAGACCAGAGACTCAATCCATAGCCTCCTTGGACCCCAACGAACGTACCAAGTATCTCTGATCGAA
>NW_018164798.1:509012-510182 GCF_001263595.1 Phalaenopsis equestris | reverse complement strand
AACTGCCTTAACATGCATTTTAAGTTTCAAGTGGTGGAACGAGAAGACTCGCCGGATACTCTTTTATAGTTTATAGTACCGTTTTCCTTCTACCTCTTCCTTACATGTTTCATGCTTGCATTTACCTACATGAACTTGCATGTTAACCATAACCCAAAACCAAAATTAAAAATCAACGAAGATAAAATTCACCGCCACAACATTTAAAATATAAAACAATTCAAAATTTAATCACAAACATCACACAAAACGACAAATTTAACTAAAATAAGATGTCTCTATCGGATGATCGGGAATCCCTCGGAGAAGGTAACCTACGGATGCTAACGAGGCTTCCCACGATTTAAATGAAACTATGGAACTCATTAAGTAGGGTTTGATAAGTTCATTTGGACTAAGTGAATCCAATAGAAAATAGTGATCCAAAACGAGAAAATCGTAGGATCCTAACCGGTGTCGCTCTAATCAACTTTAATAAGCCCTCATAAAACTTAATGAACTTCAACCATAGGGCCACCTGATTTGATATTATAACTTAACACACTAGATAACTCAAACTTGTCGCGGCAAGGAGCTTGGAGCTAGCTCGTTGGGCAGCACGGCCATCTTCAACAGCAAAATCTTTTGCTTGCTTATGCAACTTAAATCCTCACCTTATCTTTAGGTCTTTGCATAGCCCTGCTATATAATATAATCCCTAACTCGTCTTATGATTCCGAGGTTGTCGTTTGTCACGATCTAAATCCTCACATCTTTCAGGCTCTTTTTGTGATCATTTCACACGAATGTAAGCCCTAACTAATAAAATTGGTAGCATGAAGTACCCAAATATTTCTCCTTAAAATTGAAGCCAAACATTAGGATAGCTTGGGAAGTCACCGAGACTCTCCTCTGAATCCATGACATCCCCTAGTCCTTCTTCCTTTGGATTCTACAATAAAAAAATTTTCTAAATTTGAACCAATCCCCTTGGACACCTCCATGTCCGATTTTTTTGAAGAGTCCTACCCTTTGAAATTCCTTGAAGATAATTTTTCTGCATTTTTTTCGATCGTTTTCTTAAGTGACTTTGGTCATTTAAGATGTAATTAACTATAGGGGCTTGCCCTTATCGGTCGCCTGTCCGAACCCAGCTTAATATAAACCCTATTTAATCATTTATATTAAATA
>NW_018164798.1:505495-508984 GCF_001263595.1 Phalaenopsis equestris | reverse complement strand
GACCAAACGGACATCATACTTTCCTTAGTTTATTTGATCGAGCCTCATCCTCAAGTCTTGTGTTTATCCTTCGGGATAGATACAAGATTTGAGGTACAATGCTCTTTCATTTTAAACTATGAAAAATATGAGGTCAGTTTGATTTCATACTTCCACATCCTTCCGAAGCGGGAGACGGGATTTTGATTCTGGCGACCGATAGCTTCTTACGGGCAACCTAACAAACCAACCCAAAATAATGCCGACAGGTGCTTAACCTTAGTAGCGATGGTAGCCGTTCTTTTTCCCGACAGTTAACCACATTCATTAGAGGACCCTCATAGTCCACGTCTACTTAACTGAAGTCCATGTCGAAGTCTATGGTACCACCTTGCAGTGCCCTTTCCTTGCTAAGTGTGAGGTTCTAGCCATCTTTGAAACCAAAGATGAGCCTCTGGCTTAACATTTTTTCTCTACAAACGATAGGAAAAACATCATTGAGTTGAAATTTAGCAAGAACAAGAATAAAATAAAGTGTTTATCTAAGAAAATTTTAATTTACATTGGCGAGAAAATTGTTCATTTATGTATGTATTTTGTTTAATTTAGTATAATATAAAATTTAAAGGTAAAAACGAGAAAAATTAAAGTATGTAATTTCAAAAAAAAAGTTTATATTGAGGTTAACTTTATTACAAAATATGGACCCGTTCATAGACATTTGGCCAAAAAAAAAAAACCCCAGGAGGATCAAAATTTCAAAATTTCATGTCAAGCAACGTTAAGTTGTGTAGTATGTCTTCAGGTATCGTCCATTGATTAGCATCATGGGTCTTTCACCCTGGAAATCTACTAGTTGGTAGGCTCCTCTTGTGTAGACCTTTTCCACGACAAATGGTCCTTCCCAAGTTGGCTTGAATTTTTCACATATCTTGCGGCGTGCAAGAACAGGTCTTTTGAGCACAAGTATGAGATCACCAACTTTGAATATCCTTGGGCGGACCAATTTTTCAAGAGCTTGTACCATCTTCATTTGATAAAGCTCTAAATATTATTGTGCTTCAAGTAATTTTCCTTCAAGACTTTCCAAAATTCCTCAAGTCCGAGTTCTATACTTTCTTCTGTTGTCAGTTAATTGGTGACAACGTCTCTAGGAGACGGCGTCTGGACTTCTAACATTAGTACGACCTCCGACTCGTACCTGAGTATGTAGGGTGTGCACTGAGTGGGAGTCCTGAACGTAGTCTGGTAGACCCACAAGGCTTCTAGCAAATTATTATGCCAACTTATTTTATTTTCGTCCAGTTTCTTCTTAAAAATTTGTACCAGTGTCTTGTTGAAGGACTTAGCCAGGCCATTTGCCCTAGGATAGTAAATTGTAGAGTATCTACAGTCTATCCTGTGTCGTTTGCCAAAATTGTTGATTTTGGTGCTTTCTAAGGTTGTCCCATTATTAGAGATTATTCTCCGCGGAACTCCAAAATGATTGAAGACTTGGCTTTTGAGGAATTGAAGGACGTGTTGTGTTGTGACCTCTCGTAACGGCACTGCCTCTGCCCATTTGGAAAAGTATTTTGTAGCGATAAGTTTATATTTGTGTCCTTTGGATGATTAAGGGTCTATCAAACCTATTATGTTTGAGCCCCAACACTCAAATGGCCAGGAGACAACGATTGGGTGTAGCACATTCGAAGGTTGGTTCAAGACCACCCCATGCACTTGGCACTGGTGAAATTTTCTGGTTGTATCCATACAGCTGGACATTGTTGTCGACTAATAAAATTCGAGTCTTTTGATCTTCATTTTAATCATTGGCCCTGACTGGTGAGCTCCACACAATCCGGCGTGTACTTCCGTGACAATATTTTATGCTTCAGCTCTGCTTAGGCATCGTCGCCACATATGATTGAATGATCTTCTGTATAGAGGACATCACCTATTAGAGCATATGACATAGCCCTTTTTATGATGTGGTGTGCCTCAAACTTGTCCTGCGACAGTTTTCCAATTTTCAAGTATTTTATCAATGGCTAACGTTGATCTCCATTGATATCAACAATTGCAATCATCATTTCTTCTTCTCTTCCGAGCTCGTGTCGATTTTTAAAGTTGATTCAAGACAAAACTTGTCTTCCTAGTGTTGTGATATCAAAGAAATCCTCCGGGGGACATGCCAGCTCCTTAACAAGTTTTGCTAGAGCGTCAGCATGGGCATTATCTCCCCGAGGAATCCGGTATAGGGTTACATTAGGAATTTGTTCTAATAACTTCATTGAGTACTGATGAGTTGATGGTATTATTCTAATCTCGACATTAAAATATTATACTGGCTGTTGACTTGCTGGATGACAAGTTGAGAGTCGCCATAGATGGCAATATCTATTATGCCCATCGAGAGTGCCAACTCCAACTCAGTAAATAAGGCTTCATATTCTGCTTTGCTATTTGTTCACAGCTTTTCCAGGTGGTATGAGAACCTCAGCTTACCCTTATCTGGTGTGATAAAAATGAAATCAATCCCTACTTTGTCTGGTGTAACCATGCCTAATCTTTTGTCTTTTTTGGCTGATGAAGCTCCGTCGAAGTACATCTCCCAACGTTGCGCACCGGAGAAATCCATCTTTAAAACTTGTTCATCTGGTAACTCATCACTAAGAGGGGACCTAGTTGGAAGTGGGTGTGTAACAAGGAAGTTTGTTAAAATCAGTTCCTTGATAGCACGGAGGGGAACAAAAGTTATATCAAATTGCAATAAATTCATTGACCATTGTTGACCTTAATTTTTGTTGAGGTTTAGTTTTTCCTCTTTAGTAGCCTAGGGTCTAGCCATACGACTTTTCCTGTTGACTATTCCTAGAAAACTAGATATGGAACCCTCACCACTAGAAATTCCAAACTTTTCTCTACACAGCTTGAAGTTCCACATGTTGCTCTCAACCTCTAAATACATAGTAGGTGGGGTCACTATGGGGGAAACTCAAGATGAATCACCCTTAGGATTGCTGGACCTTAGGGTTGACCTTGGGTGTTGGCCTGGAGCTAAGGCACTCACTACACTTATCTGTACCCACAATCACTCACAACCCTGAACTCAAATTTCTAGCCTAGATCCCTTGATCTTTTGGGATACTCATGTAGATGGTCCCTTAAACCTACTAGCCCTAGGGCTATGGTTTGGCTAAGACCACTATATAGAGAACCCAAAATGGGATTTCCTTTGGTCCATGCCTTATTGGTGATGATTGGTACCTCAAATCTATCAAAATACCCATCTTGGCCTTTTACCCCTAAAGCACCCCAAAATTACCAAATACCTATCTTTGGCCCAAAATCCCAAAAATTCCAAAAATTCCATAAAATCCCAATAAATCCCAAATATTCTCAATTTTATTTCTTTCAACTACCACATGGCCAAATTTGGCCAATTTGACCATCTTTAACCAAAATCCCCAAATTGCCCTTTAAAGACCCAAAATTCCCCAAATCCATCTCAAATATCCACCAATTTGA
>NW_018164798.1:502405-504418 GCF_001263595.1 Phalaenopsis equestris | reverse complement strand
CCCTCCACCTAAGCACCACATTACACCTCCTAATTGGCCAAGACAGCCACCATAACTCCATTTTTATAAAAGGCCACCTCGATGGCCGCTGAACTAAGTGCTAAAAATTTCTCAGAGAGGCCTCTCCAAACTTCACACAGAGCTTCCCTAAGATCCCCTCAGTGCATCCCAACCATTTTTCCTCACCCATTCCCCTTGCCGAAGCTCAATTTTGAGCTTGAAACCTTGTCGGAAACCAGGACAGAACCCAATACACCTCCACACTCCACCAAACTTGAATTGCTTGTGCTCACACCTTCACAAGAGTGAAAGAAGCAAGAGCCCCATCAAATTCCCCTTCCACAGAACCTCTACCATAGCTCTAGACCAACACCTGAAGTCGAGCTTGGTCGAATTCACACCTAGAGTTCACACCAAGACCAGGGACTTAATTCCTAGCCTCCTTGGACCCTAACGAACGTGCCAAGCACCTCTGATCGAAGCTTCCCTTCTTAGAGCAAAGTATAAAACTCCTCCTCCTCCTGAGCCTCTTTTGATCCTCTATTTACTTAAGCTTGATTTCATTGCACCTTAACCATGTGGATGTGTTCGTCTCACTTAGACAAGTCCATAGGATCAAACTCGAAGTGATTTGGTTGAGTCTAGGCCGAGATCTTAAGATTTTAGTGTAGACGGGCACGGGATCATTCCATCGGGGACGATGACGGAGAGTCGTTCGATCAACCGTGTATCAAATGAACGGGGGAGATCAAGCCGGACAGCGCTTCGGGACATAAACCGCGGGCCGAGTAAGCAGCTACGTGGACGGCGGCGTCCAACCAGAGCGCGCCACGCATGCCTTCGGAGCTGCCTAGGATCTAGTCAGCACGCGCTGTTTAAATAGATAAATAGGGTTTTTTTTTATTTATTTAAATACCCTTAACTTAGAAAATCCATAACTTTGTGTAGAAAAATCACAAAAATAAAATAAAAATACGCTCTTGCTCAGTGAATAGAGGATAATAATTTGAAATAATTTTCAAGCCCATTTGATGCATAAAATATTTTTAATTAATTAAATACTATCTGGAATTATTTGATTCTCCATGCATATTGACACATCGCCTTGACTTGAAATTTTGACATATTGTAGCCTCTGCAAGGGGGAACATTCTCTGATTTTTCCAAAGTGAGAGGAGGTCTCTTTATGGATATGAGGAGATATGTATTTTTCAAGTTTATGTCTATTATTTGCATAAATTAATCATAGTAGTTAGCATGTTACATAGAAATATCCAAGAAAACTTTTGTAGGTTCACTGTGACCAGAGAACCCTCGAAAAATTTGTCATGTGCTAAGTCATTAGGAACACACCTAATTTTCACAAAACCTTAAAATACAAAGGAAATTAATTTAGAAAAAATAAACATCTAAATGACTTGATTTTAATTCTTCACTGTGATTTAAAGTTCAGAGGACTCCCCATAAATATTTCAAAACATTTGGAGTTCATTTAATAACCTAATTTAATTTTCTTTGTTAAAGGCTTCTTTTAACACTTAACATAATCATAATAATTAAAATATAACTCAAAACATTGTAAAAATGGTTTTTGGGAGTTCTCTTTGATCAGAGGAATTTTATAAAAAGAAAATTGTAATTAAATTAAAAAAAATTATTTTTAAGCATATTTTAAATATTTAAATAATGATAAATTAATAAAAATCACAAAATTAAAAAAATTCATAGAAATATTCTATTTTTTTTCCTATTTACTTAGGAACAATTAAAATATTTCTCCTAATTTTCTAAATAAAGATATTTATTTTCAAAGCTTAAAAATAATTTTTAAAAGGCTAAAAATGAGTTTCACTAAAATAATTCTAATAAATCAAGAAAAAATTAGAAAAATATAAAATTTGTTCGTCTGAGTTCTCTATCGTGGGGAGATTTTTCAAAAATATAAAACTTAATTTTCACTGCCTAAAATATTTTATTTTTATTAAATAACCCAGAATTTAAAATAATTCTAAT
>NW_018164798.1:501096-501432 GCF_001263595.1 Phalaenopsis equestris | reverse complement strand
AAATCATCCTTAATTAAACTTTTAAGGACTCACCATAATATGACGTAGGATTAGGAAAATTTTACCTTTCCTGCTCTTCATAAACTGCATTAACATGCATTTTAAGTTTCAGGTGGTGGAACGAGAAGACTCGCCAGGTACACTTTTACAATTTCTTAGCGTTGCTTTTCTTGTACTTTTATACTGTACTTTTATACCTGCAAATTTGCATGCTAAACAGACAACTAAAACCATCAGGATAGCCACATACCCAAAACTAAAACTAAAATCAACCAAGATAAAATTCACCATCACAACATTCAAAATATAGAACAACTCAAAATTTAATCACAAACA
>NW_018164798.1:500304-500592 GCF_001263595.1 Phalaenopsis equestris | reverse complement strand
CTATACAATATAAGCCCTAACTCATTTTAGGATTCGGAGGTTGTCGTTTGTCACGACTTAAATCTTCACATCTTCCAGGCTATTCATGTGATCATTTCACACGAATGTAAGCCCTAACTAATAAAATTGGCATGATGGAACATCTAAATATTTCTCCTCAAAATTGAAGCCAAACATTAGGATAGCTTGGGAAGTCACCGAGGTTCTCCTCTGGATCTATGACATCCCCTAGTTCTTCTTCCTTTGGATCTATAAGAAAATGTTCCAAATTTGAACCAATCCCCTTTC